>NW_010100376.1:0-21406 GCF_000699245.1 Pterocles gutturalis
TCTTCCAGATCGCACTTCCTCAGTTTAGCTCCAAGGAAGTATGTTATCCCAGGGAAGAGCCATGACCTACAGAAAGGACAGAGCATCTGAGAAAATAACCGGATGCTGAGAGTTGGTCAATTATTGATGCATATTTGAACTATTAAGTTGTAGGGTGACTGTTGACTAGTGCAGCATTTTACCAGGGGAAGGGGCACTCAGCTGCCTGTCAGGGGCTCTCCAAGAGCCAGCTGGAAGCAGCCACATTGTGATGGGCAGTGGAGACCCTCCCACAGCCAGCCAGGCTGGGGCTGGTGCTAGGAACCCATGCGGTTAGAATACCAACCCAACCAGCAGCTGAGAAGCAAGTGCTGCACAGGTTCCCAGGCTCCGAGAGATTTCCCAACATGTCCATGACAGCACTCAGCTTTGCTCACAGCCCTGGTGGAAGTTACGTTTATCAGCAAAGCTGCCTGGCTTGGTGAGGCTGCAAAGGCCTGTGCCTCACTTTTGTTAAGGCTGAACAGGGAGCCTGTAAGGAGTTGCTCCTGCAAAGTCCACAGTGATGAGGCCCTTAGTGGGTTTTAGAATTCTGCGAAAGAGGTTTGCACGAGATAATGTTGTTTTTTCAAGCTGTTGACAAAACTTGCCACATCTCAACAGAGCAACTTCTTTGAAAGAGTATGAAAGCCCCACAGTCACTCGCAAGTACACCAAGAGAAATAAATCATTTCTTCCTACTGAGATAAAGGTCCAGTGACACATGAAGGAAAGCTTATGCTCCCTTGGATGAAACCCAGTGCATTAGTATTGTTCTGGATGTGCAGAGCCCACTGCAGCTGCCCTGCCTGATTCTGTATTCTCTTTATTGCAGCCTATAGAAGGGAAAAAAACGATGAAAGTGTAGCCCAGACCTGCTCCTGCAGCTGGAAGGCAAGCAAGAGCATGGAAAGAGAGTTTGTGCCTGATTTTGAACCCCTGTTTGCTGAGAAAGACATCTGCATGTGACAATGTTTGAAAATACTTGGTCTGACAAAATTTGTATATATGTATCCTTCATATCAGCTAATTAGAGAAGGAAGGGAGGAGAGAGCAAGTGGTAATGTTGAACACATGGAAACCAGAATTTTTGCCATTGGCATTGAGCAGCTCCAGATCCAGTACTGAATGGTGCTTTCAATCCTTCTTCAGTAGCAAGAAACATCTTAAAATTAGAAAATCACAATGCAGTCAGGTGTAATACCTGAGGTTCCAAGCAAATGCAGGAATGTGGATTTTTTTTTTTTTTTTTTTACTTATCAGGGTTCCTTGGAAAAGGAGGGGAAAAAACCTTACTAAGTGAAAGATGGACCATTGGGTTGCATGGCATAACCTTTACCCATCATCTCTCCACAATACATTTTCTGCTGTAGTGAAATCCTAGGACTTGATGAAAAGGGAAGGCTGGCTGCCAAAACGACTGACGTAATGTCATTGCAGACATTGCACTGAAGTTCCTGGTGCTCAGTTGCGCTTGCAAATCTTGATATCTCAGGTAAGATTTACAGCTGATGGTTGGTTTTCTTTTACACATGAACCTTAAAAGTCATCTGTTCAGATCATAAGAAGCCAGTTTGCAATTTTTTAAAATGACATAGCTGGTGTTAACCGAACCAAAAATAGAACCACCAACTGCCTTTAAGTCATGGGGCCTTCTTGAAAAAAAAAAACAGAAGACATCAAATGATCTCACTGTTTATCTTTTATCCTTCATTTTTCCTAGGATGTTATCAGTGATGTTCAGTAGCACATCCTCCTCCAGAGTAAAAAACTGCCTCAGATTCAGATCAGGAAGAAGAATAAGAGTCTGAAGTGCTACTGCAGATACAACCATCCTCCAGCTTCATGAAAAATCACGGGGAGCTCAGAGCGCAGGTTTTTCTGCAGCCTTGCCTTTGGCAGTCAGTGCTCTGGCCAGCCTCAGGATTTCATAGGCAAAGTGTGTTTTCTGATAATGGAGCACTGACACCATGGCATTGATAACAGGTAATTTGCCATTGCCACACTAAGTGATTGCCACAGAGAGAGATTGAGAAATAGGACACGTTGCTGGTTACCAAAATCCATGTGGGAGAGAGATGTGGCTCTCTGCAGAGCTCAAAGACAGAGAGGAGATGCTTCTCGCAGCATGATAAGAAAGTTTTCCCATCACAGTCAAGATGATGGAGCTGAGAGGCATACTGGGGAAGAAAGGCAACAGTGCAAAGCTTTGGTTGCCCTCCAGCTCTGCTTTTGGCTGTTCTGCCCTCTTAGGCTCAATGAAATTTATGGCAAGTTCCTCACAACCTGACTTGAGTGACTGCCACAGAAGCAACATCTTACAGATGACTTCCAGTTTCAGTCTTTGCTTCACATCCAGTGCAGTTCTTTGTTTTGGCACAGCATTTTACCCTCTTGCTTTAGATATGCTCAACCTTGTCCATTCCTGTTTGGAAAAAAAACAGCCTGAGCTTGTATTTGAAAAGGAAGCATCATCACAAAGGGAGGTTTCCTTCACTGTTGGACACCAATGCCTACAATGTGCATCAACACTAGGAAGATAACCAGAGAAAATACAGGCCTTAGAAAGAAAGTTTTCTTATTACCCACCATGCCACAGATAGCTCTTCTCATCTAGTAATCTAACCCAGCATTACAAACTAGCTGCAAACTAACCTAGGCAAAGCTGCAGACCTGCCCTGCCCAGACCTGCATGGTACTGGGTGCCCGTGCTGCATCGCAGGAGGGGCAGGATGTGGCATCAAACCCACAGAGCATCCCAGTGTCCCATGCGCTTTTTTAATTGATGCCAGACATGGGCTGATGGTTTAAAGTTTATATATACTACATCTGCCAGACTATTTTCCTTGCAGTGTCTTGGGGCCTGTTTCCATTTAAAGCATGGATTATCTGCTATTGTTTAACCCAGTCCACTGTACTATTACATTTTTCCATGTTAAATTGTATTAGACCATCTTTACTGAAGCACAGAGGGAATCCTGCTGGTTTACCCCAACAGCTGACTATGATCTTATACACAGAGGATTTACTTTGTAAAAGGAGCCAGAGCAGCCAGAAAAGCAGCCAGCTGTAGAAGTACCTGAGGCACTGACAACGAGTGAGAACCACAAAACCTCCCCAGGATGGTGAAGCAGGACGACAGCAACACCAAGGCCTCATCTGCTTGAAAGAAAAATCTAGGTGTCTCTATCATGGAACCTCAACTTCATTGTAAATGATTGCAACCACTCTTGCCGTAGGCAGTCACATAGCTTTTTTGTTTCTGGACTTTTTTTGTTTCAGAGACCACAGAAACAGAGCCAATGGGTGCAAGGGGTGGTTACAAATAGAGCTGCAACAAAATACGAAGTTTCCGAGATCATAAAAGTTCAGCTGTTCATAATTCAAGTCAAATAGTGCTAGCCAAACAAAGATGGGAGAGAATTTTTAAACAAACTGTTTTCAGTGTTTTCAGAGTGTAAAACCAGGATATTTAATGTGAGACAAAACTAATACATTTGGTAGCTCCAAAGTAAAATTTTCCTTTTTTTTTTTTACATTTCACATGGAAAAAAGGACATTCAAACCTGTCATTTTTTTCTTTCCCCTCCCCTTGCCTTGGCAGCTCAAACATAGTTCAGTCCAAGCTTTCATTACCCAGGCCTTTCATATTATTTTCCCACTATTCCTGTTGTCCGCATTAGTACTTCCGCAATGGCTATCATTTCTAAACAAGATGTAGGTTTCCCATCACATGAGCCTCAACAAATACGTAAGACAACAAGAAGCGAGCATATCAAATTTATTTTACTGATCAGCTTTATAAAACAGTGGGAAAAAGTGAAGAGAAATCAAGAAAGGGAGCATTGACCATGTTTTACTTATGTATTTCCCCATGTGAATTATGACTTGATCACTTGATAATGTTTTCTGTGTAAGCCAATTTCAGCTATGACCCCATTTGTCTTTAGCATTACCTGAAAACTGCATCCTCATCAACCTCTCAGAAGACACAGCCTTCAAGAGGAACTGCAAGCCACATGGGTACCTTCCGAAAATGCATGTCTTGCTTTCATCTTCCCACCTTCTGGGTTTGACAAACAGAGGCACAGAACTTTAGGAGCTGCATAAAAGGGAGAATATGAAACCAAGGAGAAAGGAGGGGGAAAAGTGTATTTTAAGGAGTGGAAGTTACAGAGAATAACTCTGCCTCGTTAGCCATCAACACCTTTCCCTGACCACATCATCTCTACTTGTAAAGGAGAGATGACAGGACTGTAACAAGCATGGAGGAGGATTTACCTTTATCTGAAATGTTAATTACTGGTGTGGAGCTCTCTGAGGCCCTGGTAGCTCACTCTCACTGTGAAGCTGATCTACCAAGCCATGCCATGAACCATGTCCCTTGGGTGGCCAGCTAGAAATCCTGTTCCATTAAAATGTCAAACATTTTCATCACATATGAGAATGAAAACTACACCTACAACATTTTGGAGACAAAAAAAGCAGAATACTGCAGTCTGAACCTTTGCTTAAAATAATCACCAGAATGGCAACAGGCTGAGGTTTAAGTCTTGTTTCTGTCTCGTTCAGAAAAGGGTCTGAAATCCAGGGTGGAAGTGCTACTGCAAAGGGAACCTGCAGCTCCAGCCTGCAGTCATCTGGCTCTTCCTCTTGCATTCCAATATATCAAGGCTGCAGTCTTCAGATCTACTTTACAGCCTCCTTGTTCCTTCCCCTGGGGAGTAACCTGACTTATGATGCCCAGCCCTTCTCAGGGAGACTGGAAGCATCCCAGGAGATGCACATTGACTTCCAAGTCTGCCAGCCTTCCCAGAAGCAAGGTGCTATGGTAAACCTGGCAGGTCGCAGCCAGATTAAGACTTCTGGATATTTCTGCTTTATCTGGAGTGGAAAAAATGGGAAGATACTAACAGCATTAAACTTTGAGCCAGTAACACAGATACGGGTAACTGCTAGCACAGGCTTATGAAGAAATAATTGGTCAGACCACTGCTGTTACTTGATCAGCAGGACTGCAAGTATAGTGGAATGTAGCAGATGTAACATGAAGGTACATCCTAAATGTGGCCTCAGTGCTTGGAGGCAAACAGAGGACCTGCTTTGTCTTGTTTAAAGTCTTCAGCAATCATTTTCCAGCAAATGGAAACTGCAATCCCCAATTAAAGAAGGAATGTCGTGCAGGAGAATTAGATAATTTTCTTTGAGGATTTAGATGCATTCACTTCAAATGTATGATGTGATGAAACAGTCACTGCATCAGCTCCACACAGCCCTTCTCTGATGGAGATCTATGGCCTGGAGTTGGTTCTGTGTAACCAGTGAATCAACTGAACGGTGCTTTCTTTTACCAGCTCTGCTGTAAATTCTTCTTAGGGAGGAGCTTGTGGTTGCAAATGAACAGTTCAGTTAGTAAAGATGAAGAAGAAGTGGAAATGACATGCCACAACTGTCAACTAATCCTGTTCTGCGTGGGACTGTTTTTTTCAGGTTTGGCATCCTGCACTAATCCCATCACTTCTCTGGGGAAGTGATCTTTGAACAGACCATGGCAACATGCTGAGCAACATCTGCAGCAAAAACTGTGCACAGCTCTTCTGCATTAAGCTCTACACACAGCAGAGAAAAGGCACTGCGCAGACTCTACCACTTCAGGAAAAGATGTGCGTCAACAGAGGTCCATGCTGTGTCCAATGAAATAATTTTGGAAGCTGTGTTGCAGTCCTCCGCTGACCACTTTCAATGAGCAATTGTAGGCAGTGGGGGTGTCCCAGGACAGTGCCAGAGGAACAGAGAGCAGCTAGAGGTGGAACCTCACTCTCTGGATAGAGCTAGTTGGGGGAGGCTTTGGGGAGCTTCTTGCCATTAGGCTTAGTTTCTTAACTACATGGTTCAAAATCTGGCTTGCTAGGACAGCTTTAGTTCTTTCCTTTGACCTTGATGGGGAAAAGCCATGAAGTGAGGAAGCTTCCAAGTAGAGCTGTGCAAGACCTATCTCTCCCCCATCAGGCTAGAGCATGCCCCTCAAGTTACCACTTCTTGAACAAGGGAGATTCTGCAGCAACATTTGGTTTCCAGTCATCTGAACATTTTTGAATCAGCAAAATCAAAGCACCCAAATATTATTCTGACATATTTATTTTACTGGATTATTCAGTGTTCAGCTGGGGGTAGCATGGGGAGCTTGGTGGAATAATTCAAGTATCTCACCAGAAAAATGTTAAACTCTTCTACTGTTCTCCCTTCTTTGTGAAATTCCAGGAAAATTTACCTTATTTTACAGAAGTCTTCAGTTTTAATGAAAATGGTTGAAATTTCTTCTTCCTGCTGGATGTTCCCATGTCCCACAGAAGAA
Organism: Pterocles gutturalis; assembly: GCF_000699245.1. NCBI lineage: Eukaryota > Metazoa > Chordata > Aves > Pterocliformes > Pteroclidae > Pterocles > Pterocles gutturalis. Next base: position 6,374 of record NW_010100376.1, read on the forward strand.
TGTCTGAAAATCTCTGGCATGAAACTCCAGAAGGATTTCACTACGGCTGGAAGCATCATACTTCAGATGCTTATTTAACACATTTGATGTAGCCCTAGATAAATGCTTAAAATTAATTATAGTAAATACATAAGAAAAGCAGCTAAAAAAAAAAAAATTCCTGAGAAGGTAATTACTGCTTCAGCTAGAGTACAAAGTTGGTTTTGGTGGTTAAGAGCTAGCAAATCCAATCTACTTTTCCACATGTCTAAACCACTAGATCCCACCTGGAATTTTCAAAACTCATTATCTTTCTCCCCTGTAGCCACCCACTTTTTCTTCCCTTTTACAGGCTATGTCTTGCTCATCTGCCTCTACTAAGAAAAAACACCAAAGCCACATTCCTACTAATACTATTCTTAGCTTTTTGTTTCCCCTGTAGGAGTCACAGTTCGTATTTTACCACAAAACAGACTTAACAGAAATTTAATTGTCAAGCCAAGCTGTAGCTTGAACCAACTTCCCAGCAAGTTGCATTTGATAGTTACCTTTGTTTAGCCAGGCTACATACTCTGAAGTCTAGTTGGCCAACAGACACGCAAAAATGGGAGGTGATGACATTAAGAGCTCGTGACAAAGCCACATTAGAAGTGGTGAGATTCCAACCATTCAGCCCATCTCAGACTGCAGCCACAATTAACTGCAGAAGAAACTCCTCCCTAGAATGCAAACATTTTTTTCTTTCATTTTGCACCACCGTTCCTGAGAATGAGCCAAGACACGTATTGCTGTGAATAGCAAAGCCATACCACTTGACAATAAGCATGCCAAGCAAGAGAAATCTGAAGCCAGGTTATCTTCTCTTTCAGTTCACTCAGTGTAAAATGCTTTTAAATATTTGTGTCATAGGATCATACAAGTATAAACCTCAAAAGGATTTGAAAACCTATGAGCTTCTTACTGCTGTCCCAAGGCAGAATCAGCTGCTCCAGTGTCATTACTGGGAGATTTTTACCCCACTGTTCTTGAAAACTGCCATCCTATTCCTACAGTTCACTATCATTACCATCAGAAAGTGTCTCCCATTTTCAAACCAGAAACTTCTTTACTCCTATTTGCAAACTGCCATTTCCTCACTCTGCAGCAGTGCTGCCGCACCAAAATATTTCTCTTCCTTCCTCAGTCTCTCATTCTTCAGGCTGAAAAGCCCGCAGTCTTTCACCACCAGATGATATTTGCTGCATCCCTGAGGACTCTTACTGCTCTTTTGTGGACTTTTTCTAGGTAGTGCCTGGCTTCTTTGCTGTGGACACAGCTCTTGAGCTGGCTTGTCCAGTCACACGTTCAGAGCATCCTCCTACAGCTTGTACTGCTATCCCTAATGGCACTTTTTCCCCCCTCCCTGTAACTGGAGGATAACGTTGCCTCATGTTCACCCTGTAACTAACTACACCCCCCAGATCCCTTTCTGCCAAACTCCTGCCCATTTAGCCCTTCCCTACCTGTGCCAAACCATCTCATTTCTTCTGAGAAAGCAGAGCCTTTGACTTGTCTTTATTGAGTTATGCCATCCTTTTTCATCCCAAATCTTTTAAGTCACTGAGATCCTTTAGAATTCAAATCCCTCCTGAGATGTGCTTACAGCACTCCCACCCTGGTATTATCTGCAAATTTAATAATTCAATTCTGTTTCATAAAAACACTGAGTAGTGGTGCATAAAAAACAGATTTAGCCAAACCTCTTGTAACACTCTTTGCTTTAGATTCACCAGTTTTCCAGTCTCCCTGTTGACTAGGGCAGGTTTATTACTAATGACTTAACCTCCCCTCAGATTATAAAATACCAGTCTTGTCTTTCATATCTACTTATGGTGAGAGAGTTAGAAAGAAAGGTATCACTAATGAGGGATGAGATTTTCTCAAACATAAGCCATCATCCGTAACTGGAGAGAGCTGCAAACACCTGTGCCCAAGGAGTTGCCAACCCAAATGAAGAAATCTCACATTAAAACAGATCAGTAGTCACTGCTTTGAATTTCTTTCAGGGGTTTAGCACATTTCATCTTTACTTTTAAGCCCTAAGGTATTCATGCAATTCTTTCTTACAGCAAGTGATGGAGACAAAAAAACCAAGCATGGGGAAAGTAAAAGGTCAAGAAAAGGTAAGATAGCCCCTGACCACTGTAATGAAGTCTAGAGATTAGTCTTTAGGGAAAACAGAGAATAGAATAGAATCATAGAATCCTTGGGTTGGAAGGGTCCTTCTCATCTACCGCTGCACCACTGGTCTTTGCACCATAAGCTTTAGAGTCTACTTTGAAGCAAGGGATGAAAGAGCATAAACAAGGGAAGGACAAACGGAGATCAAAGGCAACCAGCTCAATGAAGATAAGATCAAGTAATGATGCTTATCTGGCCTTGCTTTAATTAATGGTCACAAATCATCTTAAAAATCACCTGGCCTTTAAACAGGTTCCGAGTTCATTATATTGTGCGTGGTTGGTTTTCCTACCTTTAATCAGATTTTTCTCTTTCCTCAGAGGTGTCTTAACAGAAGTAATTCTGAGTGGAAACTACCTGTAAAAGGCCAAAGCTTTTGACCTAGTTCAGAAAAGGAAGTCTGAAAAAGCAAGGGGAATTCAAGGGAGGAGTGGAGAAATCAGTTATTTGGGGTGCCAACCCAAGGAAAGAGAGGGACAAAGCCACAGAGGAGATCAGATGGTGGTCTAACATACTTGGAGATCTGGGAATACATATCCAATCCCCTTTTGCTGGGCAAGGAAGACAGTCTTGTGCCAAGGCTTCTCAGCTGCAAAAGGAGGGCTGAATTGTCTTCTTTTTTTTTTTTTTTTTTTTCCTACCAAAGGTATATATGGAGAAACCAGAGAGAATAAAGAGAGTCTCATCTTCGAATATGGTGGTTCAGAGTACAGTACAAGAGTAAGGGCAGAATCCTGGGGAAGAGGGATAGCACCATGAATCTGCGAGCCCAGTACTGCAAGGAGTCCACAGAGCTGTGCAGAGCTCTAATAAATAACAAGCTGGAGACAGGGGAAGTTGGGAATTTAGAAAAGCCATAAGGTGACCCTGTCTGCTGTGACTCACCATTTAATAAAACTAAGATTTAACCTTTTCTGTAGTTTCATGTGGATAAGTCACAACCATCTAATACAGATTCAGCTCAGCAGATCTCTACTATCATTTCTTGCTGTGAAATCATATTATTCCAAATGCTTGACTTCATTACTATGACAGACAGATCACTGCTGTTACAGTACTTTTTATGTATGATACACACACCACTGCTTCTCTGCTCTGTTTACTATCTTTTTTCATTTTCTCCATCAGGCACAGAGCAACAAAAAACCCTACCAGGGTAATTTACTCTGCTCAGTATGCTATTTTGCTAAAATATTTTTCTTTCATATGGCATCCCCAAAAATAAATAAATACGAGAATATTACTATGGTTGAACAATCAAGCTAGCTAGGTAATGTCAAGTTGGCAGACATTCAGCATCCTTCAATTACCCCCCTTGTAAATATGCATTCTGGCATAGCCTTTAATTAACGTGATCATACCATTTTTTTTCCAGTGAAAACATGTCATTAAGTACCCAGGGTGAGCGAGGACCCAGTACAGAGCATTCTGCTTTCTCCTTCATGTTTAACAGGCTTATTTTCTATAATCCTCAAAACCTTGCTCAGAAGACAGACTAATTAATTTCTGCCTGTTTTTCTCCCATGCCAATACAGTATGTGAGTGCTTCAGAAACAACATGTTAATTTTCACGGCAGCCTGGGGAGATGGGCAAGGGGTAAGGAGGTATGGGAGGTAATAATTTTCATTTTACAAGAAGCAAGCCAAAACTGTGATCCTCTGTGTGGACCAGACTCAAAGACAGTCCTCCTGTTCCCATCCCACTCCAGATCGGAGAAGCATAAATCACCTGTCCCCAAGCTGAAGCATGGCACTGGGCTCTGCAGGGGTGGCATATGCTTTGGTTGGTGGCAGAGGCACTGGGATGGGCTAATGCAAGCCCGAGGGCACGTGGCCCCACCAAGCCAGCTCAATGGATGCAGCCAGCTTGCGGAGCCCCAGGGGATGGTGTGCACCAGGATTTATGTGCACAAAATTTGTGCTCAGGAATGGTCACGTTGTTTTGTCTGAAGTTTTCTAGCAAAATAATCTCAACCCAGAGATCCAGTGAGGAAGTGCTCAAATCAGAGTTCTGTGGTCTATCAAAAGCCACAGAGTGACTGAAAACAGAATTTGACAATCAGAAGCACCAGATAGCCATAACAGTAAGCTCTAATTCTCATAAGGAGAACAAAAAAAATGTATCATGTCTGGTCATATCCAAAACTGACATTGATTTTGACAGTCTGACAGCACAGTTTTAATTGCTGTTTATAGCACAGCACTTTTGTGTAGCCACATAATCAATTAGCAGTGCTGCCAGCTGCTAAACACAGACATGTTTGCACACTGGCTCAGGGAGATGGACTGGGGCAGTCTTGCCTGCTCTGGGCTGCAGCTGGGCCAGCACTGCTCTGGCCACTGCCATCTCTGCCTGGGACCACCCCCTGCCCTCACCAAAATCAGGGGCACAGCCACCAAAGTTGCATTAACATATATATCCCTGTGCACCAGAAAACCTTTTTATAAGGGTACAGCTCAGGACCACATCAAGCACCAGAAGCTTTCTGATGAAGAACAAGTTTGAAGGACTCCAGTTTAATCATGACAGATGAGTGGAGCAATGTGGGTCCACCTTGCCCAGCCAGTGGCGAAGTGTATCTGTGAAGGGCCTCTCTTCCAGCCATCATGTGTTTAAATAAACATCACAGCCTGCCACAATGAGACGCCCCTGGTACGGTGTGATTACTAAACAGCAGTAACAGTCAGAGACCCCACAGCACAAGCTATTTTCTGAAGCACTGACTAGAGATTTTTACCTAGCTAATATAAATAGAACAGACATGTCTAGGTCTGAAACACAACTGCTTAAAAAAATGAATTAAAAAAAAATACATATGTGAAAAGCTGACAGCTCAGGCACACAGTGGAGTGACTGCCAGAGTCAGCTATATGTGGCAGATCTGTGCTGTAGACATGTGCTGCATGTGAAGCCACCTCTGAACTTACACTGAAGCACATTAAAAATTCTGCATCAAGTGACGTTAATTCACTGCTGCAACACTCAAAGGCATCACAGTCCTGCACCACCTGCCACTTTTTACTCCAATAAACAAAGACTGAAAAGCCTCTGCAACAAACCTTCATGTGCTCATCCCTCAGAAACCTTCGAGATCACCTTCTTTAACCTAGTGGCAAAGTCACTCCTTTTTTGCAGACCCTCACCAGGCAAAGGAGGTGCCTTGTAGAGATGCTACACTTTACTTACTCTCAAAGAGAGGGTCGGTATAGGCTTCACACAGCACCTCCTCCTTTCTCCCTGAAGCAGCACTGAAGCAGGGACACATCCTTCTCAAAGTAAATGGAAAACCACGTGGTCTCCAAAATTAAAGATGAGCTTATAGAGCTGGACTGAAAAATACACTTAGATGCTTTTCTGGTCAGATGCAGAAACAATTCCCCCAATCCACCCCTTTTCTTGAGACTTATCACAGTGGCAGATAGATGGCAGTTTTCATTAAATCCTTGGTATCAACATGAAATTCAACACATCTGTAATTATAACAGTCTGACTGGCATTCCTACAATATTTTCAAGGAGAATGCAAAATCTTAATCTCCGCAGGAGTGTACCGGCCCACTGCAAACAGCTCTGGGAATAGCACACAGAGCCCTGTGAGACACAGGTAAAACAAACTGTTCCACATTACACCAAACACCAGCATATTTTAATCTTGCTCTAAAACCAGCCAGATGAGAGACCTTTGTTTGAAGGAATTAATGTAACTAATCAGATTTAAACACCAAGGCAATCCGTCGGCACTTCTTACCCCAATTTACTAGCTAACAGGTGACTGCTTGTGCTCTGAGCAAGCACAGACTCTTACTGAGCAAAAATAAACATTTTTTCTGAATATTCTCGTGGTAAGAAATCATTTTGGATCTAAAGACAAAGCAGAGACTCTCTTTAGAAAGATCCGTCTGCAAAACTCTCTGAACACATGTGTGTTTCAAGCAGGCTCAGACAAAATATTTCATATATATTGATCAAGTGACACCAGCAGGCTCAATAAAATCTTCTACCTCTGTTTTTATGAGCTGAGAATAAAGAAAGCTACGTTTTGGAGGAAAGAAGAGTAGCAAACCATGGCTACTGATATTCAAATGACAAAAACGTCTGAGTGAATGCCAGATGTCAGACATGTGTTATGGTTTAATAGTTCAGCTCTGAGTCACAAGCACAAAAGCCTGTTATGAAACACATGTCTGCCCGTGTGTGTGCCTGCACACATCAGTGTGAACTACTTTAAAAAGTCTTTTTTTTTCATTTGTTTGGGGTTTTTTTGTTACATTAGTAGCACTGGAGAAAAATGGTTAATCTGAGCTGAGGTGGGAGAAAATTAGCAAAGTTTGTCATATGCTAGGGACCAAGGGCATGATAATTTGTAGTTTCAACAGGTACAAAGAATGAGTTAAAACTGAAGAGAAATTAAAAACACCCACTTCACAGGCAAGTGTAATCCTTTCAAATCCTAAAAGTCCAATCACACCCTGTGTCTTGAATAATCACTAGCCTAAATCACCCACATCCCTGCCAGCTGAAACTCATGGAAGTCCAAGTAATTCTTAGCCCAGATCTTTCAAGCAGTAATATTTAAATTGTGGTTTAGTAAGTCTTTTTACTATTTTTTTCTTCTCACATAAAAGGAATAAATATCCATGACACTGATGTTTAGCAAGAGCTATCACACATCTCATCTTCTTTCTGGCAAAGAAACATAGAGGAGAACCATTCATTGCTCTGTGTATAGTTTGTGGCCATGAGCAGGCACCCTTGACGGGTGTTTTCCCAGCTTGGGGTGATGGGCTCGCAGGGGAGCTGGAGAGTGAGATGCTCCTCTCTGCTGTGCTCCAACTTGGCTGCCTGCACAAAGCAGGGACCTGCGTGCAAGGGGAATGCTCTACTTTGGCTCACCAATATTTCACTCAACCTTTCCTGCTGGAATGAGTGTTGCCTGTGCTGTGCTCCCACACACTGCAATCAGCCTGCTCTGTCCCTCCCTCCATCTGGGCAGCCCTCCCAGAGGCAAGTTAAGTCAGGAGCTTCAGGAATTAGACCAATTGGTCTCAGGGAATTTGCACAGCAGTGAAATCTATAAGGACCTGTGGACACTTTGCCACCCCCAAGTTTTACACTCCTCAGCTCCCACAGGCAATTGCATATTGCATGTTTTCTTGGCCGATTTCAAATGCCCATTGGTATTTGGACATGCACACGGCAAGTCTATGCACCTACACAGCCACCCACCTGGGCAAACCTGAGCCAGACAGGCCAGCATGTCAAGTGCACACCCACAAGGTACGCAGTAACTACATTCTAGGCATGCACAAATAGACCCACGTTTTTATGGAAAGTAGGCCTTTAAAGCTATGCTCAAATAAGCTGTATTAGAGGATTTTAATGACTCCAAGAAAGAATAAGCAGGATAGTGGCAAGGAATTGGCCCAAGTGGAATCACTTCAAAGAAGGTCAAGCTGGTAGGCTGGAGAGGGGAAGAAAGACAAGCAAACTTCAGACAGGGGAGCCACTGCATGGCACTCTGCAGCATGTCTGCCTGCTCCTTGGGGCCTCCTGGCTGCACTCCTCAGCTGCTGGAGGATGGTCACCAGATTAAAGACACTCAAATTATGCCAATGCTGTCTCTGTCCCAGTCTTGAAAACCAAGAGTCAGACAGTGTTTGCTAAGTACCTGTGTGCTGCATCAGAGGTTTCAGCTTGCCCCAGGGGTGCCTGTAAAGAGGACAGCCCTCTGCTTGGGAGCTTGCATGAGATTTTATATTTCCTCCAAAGCTCCCTTCACTGTAAAGCGCAGGCTTGGAGCCAAGGAAGGAGGGATGCTAAACCACGCTGGAAAAAAAAATAACCACCAAACAAATTTATTCTCCAATCTTTGCAAATTAAGACTTCACACGGGAACTTGGACAGGTGCAGTGTTACCAGATCTGGCAATGGCAGCTCCCTGCCCTAAATAGTTGACCCTTATTTATCTTGCTGTGGTTTCCACTTAGCCTGGTCCCATGGCAGCAAGAATTTCAGAATCTGTGTGGCTGAGAAGCAGCAGCCGGCTCTCTGCTGTGGCAGGTGTGGGGAGGAACAGGCCCCTGGTGCTGGGCATGTGCTCAGGAGGGAAACCTCTGCCCACTGCTCTGTGCATGGCGGCACAGCCAGCAACACCTCATCACAGAGATACCATTTATCTCCTGTGTGCAAACAGAGAACACCAGCTCCTTGTGACAATGTCAGCACAGCCCGAAACAGTTCGCAATGCAAGCAATGATCAAGAGGTTTTCAGGATACCCTCTTCTCAAGTATCACAAATATTGCATATAAACCTGGCCCTATTTTTGACAACTCCTGTAGAAACTAGCCAGGTAAAAGCCTCTCCCTGAGCTGCTGGTGTTTGTAGGGGCTGCAGTGGGAAAGCATGTCCAAAGGGCAGGAGAAGGTTGGCTCTGTGGCATGACCAGGCCAGGTCAGGCCACAGGGTTTGCAGATGTACATCACAGAACAACAGCATTTGCATGACTTTTTGTCTGCAGTGTGACTCAATGGGAAATGGGGTTGACGGGGGCAAAATGGAGAGGGAACGAGCAGGTGCTGCTGTGGGGTGAAGGCAGCACGTGGAAACAGACAAAACGAGATTAAAAAAATAGATTAAAAAGGACAAAAATGACACAGGAGGGGGTCGTCGGCAAAGGCAGGCAGCTGCCCCAGCAGACTGAGGTGCACAGACTGGTGCTGTGGGCAAGGGATGATGGCTGTCAAAGGGTCACCTCCTTGGGCATGTGCAGGGTGGCCCCCAAGGACACAAGGCATTGAAGGTTTCCTTAGCCACAACAAAATAAGCCCTCTGGAGAGATGAGTCTGATGTACACCCCACGAGCTGCCCCAGTATGGGGCGAAGCTGCTCTGCACACACCTGCATCCCCTGGGAGCAATTTTTGCAAGGAGACTTTTGACAACACAGCCTGGCAAAATGAACATCAAGCTCCAGCATCTTCTGTTGCATTTTTTTTGTACAATGATATTTCATAAAAGACTACCTACTTTAGAAACATTGTCATGGAAATAAAATATGTGGTAGCATACTGTTCTCTGGGGGATGCTGCCAAAGCCATGTTAGAATAGCTCCATCTCGTGGAAATCAGCAGCAGAAGTGGGGGCAAACCAGGAGAAAAGCTGTAGGAAAATGTTGACAATATGCTCTTTGTCTGTGTGCCAGCAGTGACTGTCTCCCATCCACTGGGGTCTCACTAGTCCTGTCCCCCCTGGAGTTTCACTCCACGCTGCAGGTTTGACAAAAATGAAAAATGTCTTTGTGCAAAGCCAGCAGAAATGGCATATTTTATCCAACTTTTGGCACATAACTGCGATATTTACATGGTTACTCTACAATCATGCTCAGAGCTCATGGGAAGTTTTGGGGCTGTGTTGTGGCTTCACGCTCTGCCACGCAGAGCTCCACTTCAGATCATCTCCCAGAGAGACTCCTCCCTCCGTCACTCCTTGCCTCCATCAGTTAATTCACAGCTGCATCTCCACCTTGCTCAGCACTTCTTTCCTATTTCTGTCATCTAGTTTCCCCTTCTCGTTTTGCAGTTTGTTCCAGGAGCATCTTGTACCTCTGCGCATGTACTTACAAATCAGGAAGAACATCTGTACTGCAGAGCTCAAACATGTTCCTGTCTTTGAAAAAATTTCCAATTTAGATAAGCAACCCTTTCAGTCATGATTACGAAGAAAGTATACAGCATTAAATCCATGAGGTTACATTTTAAAATAATAATTACTCCCTCTTTCCTAATATACCATAGGATTTATTCTCCTATTTATCCAGACTGAGTTTTACCCTTTGATAACAGAGTTTATCTTGCATCTCTATTTAATCCATGTCCTGGGGGGCAAGGGAGAGAAGAAGGGGATTTTGGCATCAAGGACATGTCCTTTGATTTTTGCACTGTTACCACCACTTAGAATCATCTGAAAAAAATAGGAAATCTTGCAGGCTTAAGAGGTCTAATAACCATCCCATGAACTGCACAAGACATTAATAAGCCACCAGCATAGATCACTGGACACAGATGCAACAATCATCTCCGCAGATGAAATTGCATTCACCTGCAAGGCGCACAGATATGGAAATAATGCTAAGAAGATGAATTATCCCTTGGACTTCAGGGAGCTCTGCATTGCCTTGCCGTGCTCAGGGTATCCTGGAGTGCCTTAGCAAACAGCGAATGCTCAGTGCATGGGCACAAGAGCCGGAGCTCGCTCCCAGGAGATGCCAGCAGAAAGGCACAGCAACACACACCGCAGAGATCCCACGCTGCTGGCCGTGATGAGGTCTGCACTGATGGCAGTCTAGAAACAGGACCTAGAAAAGCAAGGCCTTGGAAAATGCTGTTTACTGAAAATCTAGACACAGTCATGGGTAAAGGAAGGCTCCCCGGAGTAAATGGCCAGACTTTGGCAGCAGGTAACCCACTAAAGCTGTTACAAACTCTGGCTACTTCCCTTTCCCTCTGTCCTCTTCTCTCTGGGCAAGAATTTCCCCAAGTTTCTGCTCGATCTGCAACCAGACAAGTGGTAAAACTAAATAGAAGGATAATATGTGAGGCAAATTTTGGAAATCTCGTCATGTTCACAGAATTTCACTTTCTGCCATTTTTCACCCCACCATCCTCCACCAAAGAGTGTTAAAAAGAGCACTTTTACAGTACTATTGTCCTCCCTAGCCTGTGTCATTTAATCAGGCCAGGTCAGGGCAGGCTTACCACTCACAAACAGCAGTGCATTGGCATTGCTATTTCTGTCACACCAGCACAACTTCAGGAACTTCCCCTTCGTTTACTAAAATGTAGGGCCAATACCCAGCCCCTCGTGTTTCTTTAAGACCCACTCTTCTGTGACCTAGGGAAAATGTACAACCTCCAGTCCACTGCATACTGACAGAGCTGTGTATCTCTGCCCCCAGGCAGCACAGCTTGGATCAGCACACTGATCATGACAGTGCGACAAACTACCATCCACACACATTTGGGAACACTTCTTTAAATGTGTTTTGCCTCCACAAGCTGGAGATGACAGCCGATCAGCAGCCGCCAGAGACAAATGGGCAGCAAAGCAACACAGCAGAGGGGATGGGGGCAGCTGCACCAACAGCCTGTGGATGCTGCAGAGGATGCTAGGCAGAGGAAAGGGTCAGTTGTTCTGAACAGTTAACAGCAAAATAAGCAACGAGTTAAACTAGAGCAAGGAAAATAGAGCTACACCAAGAGGAAAAAGCCTGTAACTGACGGCAAGCATGATTAGGCAATGGGCTCCAGTGCCAGAGGAAGCGCTGACTATCAGCCAACACCATTCCAGTGAGACCTTGTCGTCATCACCTGCAGAAGGATGGAGCCCAGCTGCAGGAATGAGCTGCATGACCTGCTACTGCTCCCTTCCTTTTGGGCTAGGGAGATTAGCCATCCCAGGCCTTCCCCACTACAGGCCAAATAGTGGGCTGGTTGTTCAGCTGCTCCCAGCCGCCCTGGGAGAGTGTAGACCACCAAGGTGCAGTCTCTTGAGCATTTCACCCCTTTTTTTCAAAGTTTTTGCAAAAAGGAAGAGAAGACTATTGCTTCCTTATGGCTTTACTATGAAAGCAATTGATATTTTGGAAGAGTGGAAACATGCAAAGAATTAACACCAAGCCAAGCTGTGGTGTGAAGCTCTGATGTGCTTCTCTGATGGCAATGAAACCTTGCCAAAGACTCAGTCAAACAATTTCAAAAGACTGATCAATGGTCTGCAGACAGTTACCCCTGGCAATACTACAGGACATTCATCCAGCAATCTTTCAGGGTGCTGAGGAGCAAACTAGCCTGTCTCTGACATGGATCTGACAAATTCATCAAGTCTAAATGTTTGGCAAATTCTTCTTCTTGCACAAACAGGGACTAGGTATTCAGTATATAAAAAAAAAACAAACCACACACGAAAGCATATGTTAGAGCAGGTGGGATCTCTGGAGCAAGTATCTGGTGGGGGAAGTGACCTGTGGCTCCAGGTGATTGGTATCTGCCCAGGCCAGTGGGCAGAGGAAGCACAGCTCCAGCGAGGACTACCATGGGATTGCCCTGTATGGGCAGGACTGCTTGCTTCATTTTCACATCATTAGTCTGGCTGAGTGGTAAGAACTTCCCCTTTCAAACCATGCGATAAAAACAGCATTAGCAGCACCCAACCACAGCCTCTGCTCCCAGCAGCCACACTGAGTATGAAACTGAATTTAAACAGTGAGGTTGGTTTGTTCTCCCATCAGCAAACCAGATCGGTGAAGGATTCATGCTTGGCAAGAAAGGCAAGATCACTGAAAGGATAGGGACTTTGGAGCCATGTCTCTGAAGCCTAGTGAGGACAAAGGAACAAATGTTACCCTGTGGCAAAATACATTTAGGGCATCAACATACTTCCAGCATTTTACCTTGTTACCTCACATGCAGTCATAACCAGCATAGGATATTTATTACTTGTCAGTGGCATCAGGCAAAGACCATCAGTGGAAAACGAGCAGATACGAATTGGTTAACAGATAACATTTCAGGTTCCCAAGACATCTGGCTGAGCATGAACTAAGGGGTTTTTTTTTTTTTTTGTCATGACGTCAGTTTGGGGTTTCTGTCGATATTCTCACCCACTGTGACCAGGAATGCAGCTTGCTGCTGCGTTTCAGCCCTCTCAAAATGCCCAGGAAGAGGAAAGGCAGTTCTCACCTGCCCACACAGTCTCACTGGTGGCCAACCCACCCTAAAGGGTCACGGAAACCCTCTCTCATCCAGGGTGTAACTTGGGACACTTCCAACCAACCAACTTTGGACACAGCTATGGCACCTGGGCCAGGGGTGCTCCTTACCAGCACTTCTTACTTGAAATCGGGGCAAGAGGTTTCTCTCATCTCTTCCTGGAGCTCTATACATGGCAATTAACGTTGCTTAGCAACAGAACTTGCTTTTAAGATGATCTTTTGTCATTTCAAAGCCTCTGTACCAAAAGTTCTTTAAATAGCCTGAACTCAAACCTGTTCCCTCCATTTGGCTCTTTTCTTTATCTCTGCCCAATGGTTTCCTCCCATTACAAGGTTAATACCTGCGGCCAGCAAAAGCAAACCCAACCCAACAAAAACATGACTCCCAGGGATCAGTCCAGACTCTCTGTACAAGGGCTGGGAAGATCCTTTTCCCCAAAGCTGTGCCACGCTATACCCGATAGAGACCAGCTGAGGAAAGCGGAAGCTCAGGAGGGTTTTAATTCTGCTTTTTTGCTTGCTTCTCAAGTTGGACTTGCAGATGCAACTGGATTTCTCTCTTGTCAGTCTAAAATCTTGAGTGCAAGACTTGCACAGCCCAGTTTGTCAGATTCTGTATTGTTTGGAGAGAGGAAGAACAGCTTGTTACTAATCATCATAATCTGCATTTTATCTTGGCTATATAGTACTGATACAATCCATTGGGAGCAAAAATACTGGGTATTTTTTCTTGCTTAGCAAGGGAACAGAAGCCGCATTTTTGAGACAGGGAAAAATCTTACAGCTGTTTCACAGAGTAACAGCAGGTTCCAGCACTGAGATCCTCAAAACATGCTCTGAATTTTTGAAAAATCACAAGCTACTCAAGCAGGAAAACACAACAGTAGCTATACAGAAACAGTATCTGCAGGGTAGATGACGTAGTGTAGAGATGCCTCCCTTTGCAAATGGAACATAGATGTACAAGATGCCAGTAATTAACCAGTTACTAATTCCTGTCAGCAATTTCCTTCCCAGTTAGCACCTTTGTCCTGACTATTTTCAGCTTGCATTTGGTAGGACTTCACAAGGCTTCACATGCCCCAGCCTCAGCCAGCCCAGTTTCCCAGCTGGCAGGCATTGCTCAGGATACAGGCATGGGGACCAGGAAACCTGGCGTCCCCCGGTCTCTAGCAAGCTGCGATCATCAGCTGAAAGCTTGTTCATCCTGCCTACTGAAAAAATAGCACCAATGCCCTCTCGAAGTGCAGGTGTCCCAGGACCTGGCACAGCAGCTGCACCCTGGCTGTGTGCCTTTGCCATCAATCCTTTTGGAAGCTGCCTCCAATAAAGCCACATGAGAACAAGCCATCTGTGGATAGGCGGCCAGAAGAGTGCTCACTGTATTTGTCTGGGATATTTCTATACACAGTGCTCACATGACATCCCTGGTCACACTCTCTCTTCGAGGGGCATCTAGGTGGTTTGCTCAAGTCATGGAAATCTCAGAGTGAAGCCGTGGCGTGCTTTCATCGATAACCTTAACCATCAATGGCAGGGGACAGAAGCTGGTGGTTCAGTCCTCCACCAAGCAGCAGCAGCAAAGCAGAAGAAGAGGAATCCCTGTAGTAGGGGGATGCTGCAGCCTGGCCCTGGCTGCCCAAAACACACACCGGTCAGGCTGGCACCAAGCTGAGGAGGGCATCGCTGGCACAGTCCTGCAGCTCCTTTCTCTTTTGTGTCCCCATCACCCCTGAGGGCAGGCAAAGGGACATTGCTCACACACACGGAGAGCGTGGGCTAGAGACCACACCTGGCTGCTGCCCTTGTTGAGGGTTTCTGAAAGATCAATTGCTGCAGCATGAAGCAGAGGGGTTTCACATAAGGTCTGGTGAAGTCTGACATTTCTTATGGCAGCTTTTCTCTCTGCAAGTAATTGATGCTCTTGCTGCATCACCTTTTATGAGGCTTTTCCTCTGAGCACAGGCTGAGCATGCAGCACCTCGTGCACCAGCAGCAGAGCCCATGCAGGTTTTCCTGCTGGAAAATGCAGGTTTGTGGCAGGGGAAGGCAGGGGGGGCTGGGCC
>NW_010100376.1:21437-30907 GCF_000699245.1 Pterocles gutturalis
ACTGCCGTGTCTCCTCTCAGGGCACCACGCGACCGCAGTGGGAGAATGGTCACAGCCCAAATCGCACTGCCTAAAGGCAAAATGCAGTCCATGTTCTTAACATACAGCATTTAAAGCAATTATTTGGGTTCCTCTCTCTTGTTTGTGGTACCAAAGGAAACAACTAAGAAAACCTTGAAATCCATACTTGAAGGAAATGACTGAAAATTATTTTAATCTTTGATCCTGTACAGACAGGTATTTTGGAAGCCCTGCTGTGCTGGGTTGCCAATCCCTTCTTCTTCAGAGCTACGGAAGACCCAGACAGTGACATGATTCATCTCTCAAATAAGAGAGAATTAATGTCTTATAGGAATTCTGAGGGTGCTAAAGTCTGTTTAATATATATATATATATATACAACTCATTGCACTTTTTTTTTTTTTTTTTTTTTTTATTTCTCAGTTTGATTCCCAATTACTCATACAGCTATTGCACTTTTTTTCCCAAGGCAACCCTAAAAGAGAAGCAATTTCCCCAGTTCATCCCACCGGTGGCAGCCCTCAGAGGCCAGGCCTCCAAAAGGAGGTGCTGTGCTCAGCACCTCAACCAGGAACTTTTCCTGACATGAACGCCAGGGCAGACGCAGGGCCAGCCAGGAGGATATGACACCAGACAGGATTTCCCCTTGATCTGACCAGCTGTCCTCCTGCCCAGGTGGAGAGGATCCTGCAGGACCCAGGATCCTACCCAGAAACAGGACCCACCTTTCTGCAGTAGGGGTGGGAAATGGCATCCCATGACTTCAGTATTGTGCCAACAACCGTGAGATGCCCCTACCCATTCCACTTGGTTGGGCTGAGGAACACTCCAGCACTTCACCACCGTGGTGCCTGCTAGGACCAACATCTCGCTGCTGGTGGCTTTTAATTGGGGAAGGGCCACCACCTGCGGACACAGGCTGTGGGTGACTCACTGTGTTTTGGTGAGCCTCATGAGCAGTTCCTCCCATCTAGCTCAGAAATCAGTTTAAAATGGAGAACTGAGGGGATGTCCTCTCCAGGGGACTTTTTGATGCAGGGCAGTGCATCGGGTTGATGGGGTGGCACAGCGCCAGAGGGGCAGTGCAGAGGGAGCAATTTACTTGGCCCTCAACAGGGTTCAGCATCTCAGAACTGCTCAGTGACAAGGACCATTGCTCAAAAGCCAATTACCACCACTGCTGTTCACATACTCTTAAATTTCCCATCACCAGAGCAGG
Organism: Pterocles gutturalis; assembly: GCF_000699245.1. Lineage (NCBI taxonomy): Eukaryota > Metazoa > Chordata > Aves > Pterocliformes > Pteroclidae > Pterocles > Pterocles gutturalis. The sequence goes on from NW_010100376.1 coordinate 22,678, forward strand.
AAGAATCTCAGCCAAGTGCATAGGAAGTAATATTATGAAGAGAAAAATACTCTTGAGGGCACTCTCCTAGCAAACCCCATGTTCTGACAGCCCCCTTGAACATGGTGAGGGAGAAAGGATCCACCCAGCACTTGGGAACAGCAAGCACCATCATTAAAAGCAGAAAGCACGAAGACGCAGGAAGTGAATCAGCCTGCAACGACCCCACTTGCCGCAGCCTTGGTTGCAGAGGGGCTTGCAGCCTGGCTGAGCCTGAGCCCACAGCGGGTGCCTGCAGCAAAGCTCCCTGACAGCACCAAAACCCCCTTCGGCTAACTACTGCCATAAACTCTTACTCCTCTGCATTCACTCCTTTAGGAGCACAAGGAGCTAAATTAATCAGATAGGCACACGTAATGAATAATTCAGACACCTCTAATCGTTACCCATTTTTACTAAGTTCAGTGATTGCTTGTGCACGTGGATGAGAAGAGGAACTCCAGCCACCCAACACCAACTTCATAATGAATTCTTCATTACCAGAAATTGAGATAGACCTTGGAGTTCAGTATTGGCATCAAAAAGCTTCCTGTTTCCTCAAAAACACCCGTCAAAAAAAACCAAAAAAAAACCAAAAAAAACCCCAAAAAACAAAACTCTGGAGTTATTTGTATCCCTTTAGGTCCCACAAAAATTCCACAACACATAGTAACATAACTGCATTGCAAGAAGAAGCAAAATCATCCTTGTCTGATATTCTCTACTGATTTAAAGGACTTTTCTTCCAAAACAACACATTCATTTTAGGTTTGAGGTTTCTGGTATGGGTGGTTTGATGAAACATCCATGCCACCAGGGCTCGTAGTCTGCCAGAAACAAGATACAGGGTACAAGTGTGAGTCCAAGCTGCCACCAGCCAGGAAAGTGGAGCAGGAAGGACAGGGACCACCCAAGCCTTAGCCTTTGAGCCTTAGTATGGAAAACAGCAAATAAACAAGAAGCAAACAACCCAAGGAACAAATCCTTCTGAAATTTTTGCTACCAGTAGCAGGGAGAGCAGGATTTCCAGCAAATTAGGAGATAAATGGGAAAGAGGCAGAGTTGTTGGTGGGATACGGAGTGAGCTTTTTAGCTTGTCATTCAGATAGGTTATTTTATTTTAAATTTTATAAACTAAGGAGGAGGAAAAAAAACCCCAACCAAATCAGTACAGAGGCATCCTAACAGCAGGCAAATACAGCAGCAGGGCACTGGTGCCATGCCCTCTCCATGCCCGCCAGCTGCAACAGCCCCAACCAGCTCACCTGAGAAGTTCAGGCAAAGATGCAAAAGGGAGTCAGCTCTGCACTGGATTTTAGGCTTTGCTCTTTGTCTTGGTGTCAGGACCACCACCACCACGTGGTCGCAACACCGCCTCCCCCCTCCCACTCCCCTCCCGGCAAAATAGGGAGGGATAGGAAAAAAAAAGTGGAACTTCGTGAGTTGAGATAACGACAGATTTTTAATAATACCACACGAGGAAAACCAAAGAAAGGAGAATATAACAATAAGACAGTATATAGAGTACAATGGAAACACTGATACAATGAAAATCTCACCACCACGAGCTTCACAAAAGAGACCCCTCTCCCGGCTAGCTTCCCCTTATATCCCGGGCATGACGTCAGCATGGTATCGAATATCCGGCTATGCCCAACTCCCAGCTTCTGCGAAGAATTAACCCTATCCCAGCTGGACCCAGGACACTCTTGCCATGCTGATTGCTCCTCTCTCCCCAGACACCTGCAGGGATGAGCACAGCATGGCTCAGGTAAAACCTGATGGATGCATCAGCACCAGCTACCAGTGCAGACGTGGAATTTGTACACTATTTCAGAGCCAAAGCAGCTGATTTTGTGAGTGTCCTGGGTACCTGAGAAGCCCAGATGTCTCCATCTTCCCAGGTGCCGATCTTGATGCTCTCTAAATGGCATCTTGATTGCTTGAAGTTTCACTGATCGAGTTACCAAGGCTGAGTCAGCACGGTGGTTTAGCCCACCAGCCTCTCCCCATCGCACTGGTGCATGTTTGCCTAGCCCAGTATGTTTTGATCACACCTTTCCCTAGTAGGTGGTGAAGCAAGAGTGCCAGTTAAGCCTGCTGAAAACAAAGTTATCAGGCTAATAACTGAGCCATTTAAAAAAGGGAAAAAAAGGCAGGTTCAGCTGGCTGGCTAGAGCCAGCACGCAGCACCGTCTGGGCAATGAGGACAACACACTCCTGCCTGCAGATGCCACGCACATGTCCATTTAAGAGTGAGTTAGAAATATTGTCCCCCCTCAGAAAACTAATCATTACTTGTAATATAAATACAAGAGGAAAAGATTTCATTTTCAGACTGAACCATTGCTTTTCAACTTTTTCTAATGAAAGAAACATGTTTCAGTCTTGTGATCCTTTTTGAAGCAATATAGGCACAGATCTTGTCCTTATATTTCAGTTGTTTTGCAAGTTCCAGTGACTTTCACAAGTGATGCACCAATTTTTTTTTTTTTTTTATTATTCAAACTTTCCATTGCATTAAATTCCTCTTTGGTGAGACGGTGCAGTCTCGTCTGCCCTTTTCTTGCTCTACCTCTTATTTCACACTGAACTAACTCTGCTGTACTTAATGGAGACATTCCACTCTACACAAGTAAAAATACCAATTTTCCTCCCTTTCAATTTACAAAAAATCTGTTCTCCCCCAGAAAAGTATCATTGCACAGTCATTTGACTAAGTTTAAAGCAGAGAAGTTCCTCTTTCAGGCCGAAACTACTATTTTGCTCACACTGAGCCTGGGAGGTTCAGCAAGCATTTCTTTTCCTTACGACCTCTTTTCTAGCTGACTCACCCACTTTGTCCGACTTTTACTGCTCTGTCTCACTTTTATTAAGGGAAGACAGCACAAGATCGTCTATTTTAACAACCGGCCTCACTCCATAATGGCCTGTGATTTATACCTTTTGATTTTCACAACACTCGCCCGCGTTAGCTGCAGAGCATCCAGAACTGCGGAGATGATGTGCATGGAGGTGAGTGACAGCCGCTGGTCCCTCTCGATACAGGAGCCACATGCGCAGGTGTTGGTCTCTGGTGAATACTTGCATGCTGATGTCCAACTGTTCTCTCAGGGGGATCTGAAGGCCTTTATCAGAAAAATAAGATGGGTGTCTCTGTACATGCTCAGGGACATCAGTCACTGTCCATCCTCCTCCGCAAACTTGTGCGTCCGTGCACCCTCGCACTCTCACCCACCACTGATGGGGACTTTGGAAGGCTGTTAAACCAGCACCATGCTTCACCTCCCAGAGAGCTCAAAGGATGATGAAGTTTCACAGGGGTGTTCAGCAGTTATCAGAGCTAGACAGAGGACAGATAGGACGTTGTCGCTTAGGCTTGTGCTCTCCATACCAGAATTTGTACATGGTGGTGGGATGATGGTGTCTCTATTTGCTGTTTGATTTACGTGCAGTACCACAAGAGAACATTAAGAGAGTACTGGGGTTTTTCAGAGGCAAAGGAAAAGGCCAACCCATAAGATTTTTATTTTATTTTTTCAATGTGGGAGAGGAGAAAAAAGACAAACATTTTGGTTCAGGGAAGAAGTACCATGGAAACCCAGCCCTATTCTCTGTCAATAGCAAGTTCCTCACTGAATTAAGCATCCAAATCCACAAGCACTCTGAGTTGCACAGCAGGATCACCTAGGGAATGGTTGTTCCTCAGCTGCTTGTGAGAGCCACTCTATGCCCTGAAGCGCACATACAGAGGGAGCTTGATTGCTACTTTCTTTGAGTGGTAAAACATAGACACTGTTCTCATGTATAGTGACAGCTAAGCATTTTTTATCTGTCTAACCGCACATCACGGCATTCAGGTCCCTAAGTTCTTCTTTGTTTATCAATATTGAAAGCATTGGCTTTTCTAAGCCTATATTTTTTAATCTCTGTAGTTACAAGTTTTGTCTTGTTTTGGTGCTTCTATGCTGAACCCAAGTCCCCATGCCACAGCAGGTACCAGGCTTAGCCGTACCAAGTGCCCACATGTGGGGGGCTCAGCTGTGGGCAGCGCTGGCTTGTCCCTCCCTGCCAGTGCTTGACCCCATGCTGTCCCCGGGTGCTGAGGGGGAGAGGAACAGCGGAGGAGCCGCACTCCCTGCCTGTGTGGGCATTTTGTTGTGACAGTCCCTTTCCACTCCCTCCCAGCCCTGCCACACTGCTGCTGGTGTTTCTCTGTCCTGTCCAACAGCCTGCACTGCCTGCAGCAGTATGGGGCCATGGCACTCCCCCAGCGCTCCCTGGCACCCTCCGGTTACAGGACTTGTGCTTATAGGAAAGGAATAAACTGTTTGCTGTATCCCACAGGCAGCCATCCCAAGAGTGTGGCTTGCAACAAATACGGATCTTTCCCCTACAGTGGGGTTACAAAGTGCCTCCACTGCCCGCTTGCCTCTCCTAAGCCACAGACAGGCAGAGATGTGGTTTGGTCTCAAACATCCGTGGTCCCACGTGGACGGAAAGACCTGAACCCTGTGCACCATTCCCCAGGGTCCACACATGTGCACCTCACCAAAGCTCTGGTGAGCCATGTGCTCCCACCCACAGGGCACACAACTGAAGCCCTCAGCTTGCCATGGACTCCAGGCTCCAGTGCATTACTCACTAGTCATCCTACCGCCTCTGCTTGCTTTCTTCAGGCTAATAGAATATCTTTGAATCTCATTAAAATGGCCAGATTGGCCAGCTGTGCAACACGTGCTTTTACTTCCCTGCAAACAGAATGTCTCTGAGCTTCATGTCAGGATACTGCCAAAGCTGGAGCTCCCACGTGGCCCTGGGGACCCCGTCCCTCCCAGGCTGGTCCTGTAACTGCCCAGGGCTTTCCCTGGGAGTAGGGCTGGGTGAGGAGGAGGGTGGCACGACACTGGCTGAACCCATGCTCCCCATCACAGCTTGCCAGCCAAAACAAGCGCGATGCTGAGCACCTCCACTGCCTTGAGCAACATCAGCAGGCTGTTCCTGGGAGGTGCTTCCCCGTGTGACACAGTCCCAGGCTCTGGTTGACTTTCATGCAACCACCAGGCAAAGGCAGGTCAGGCATGTTGAATGGATTTCCCTGGTATCCACAGAACAGACTTCTCTACATAACAGATCGATTTATTTTCAGTTAAACTGAAAAGGCTTCACAGAAATTTTAAAGACTCAGCATATCAGATACGATCTTTGTCCAGCTTGAGCTAAATCTTCCTGCCATCCCCTCGCTGCAGCGTGTAACTGCAGTTCAGATCCAATTAATTTGGACATGTTTCTTCTAGAAACATTCCCATACCTGCTTTTTTTTACCTCCTCTCTGCAAGGTTTTCTTAACGCTTCTCTTAGAACAAACTTTGTTAGAAGACTCATGAAATTCAGTATTTAAACTACCTTGTGGGGATTCTTTCTTAGGGATTAATAATTCATCCAGAAGAGTAAACAATCCTCATATGTACTAACTTTGATAAGAGAGTACTACAGATGAGACACATTTCAAATTACTACAAGAGAGATTCAAGGCATTCGTTTTAAAAACACACTCCACAAAACCCCAGGGTTGTGCATTGCAAGCCTGCACTAAAGCTTCCTAGGGTTCTGGCTGCTGTGTTTTTTAAATAATTCAAAATTCTGGTTTTTTTTGGGTTTTTTTTGTTTTTTTTTGAAGTGCCATACTTTCCCTTGTTATATTCACCATACATACCTTTTGCAGTTTCACTATATATTTTCCACAGATTACAGTAAATAAAAGCTACAGCTGTGAAGGTCTAGGACTGAGGGAGATCCCTGCAAAACTACCTGTCACAACTGAAATCCTCGACTTCAGCTTCAACGTGCTCCCTTCCTTGAAGAGTTCAACCTTCTCTGAGCTGAAGTCTCTTCTCTACTTGGACTTAACAAGGTACAAGAGAGTGTTCTTACTTCTGCACATCAGGTTGGTCAAATCCCCCGCTTGAAGCTGGCTTCTGGAGCAGGCTTTCCTGCCTTCACAGGGAAACCACCTGTAGCACTTGCAGACAGCTGGTGAAGTATTTTGCTAAGCAGAGATCGATCTGCTTGGGCAATATGTAGGCTTCTTCTCTGGTGACAATCATGTGCAAGCCAGTGGGTGAAATACGCTTTTTCCACGTATTACTGCTGCTAGAACCATAGTGACAGCAAAGTCACTGAAGCAATTTTTCAACTCACTTTTCTATAAAGATATTGTTCCCTAAAACCTAGGAAAAGATTGGTTTGGTCCTTGCAAGTGCCCAGCTTTTTCTATAAGGAAATAAATTTTCATTTTATTAAGCTGGACACTAAAAACCTCATGTCTCCCTGATTTCCACAAGTGCTTCCTCACACCCATCATTTCACGGCAAGTTTTTCTTCTTACCAGGACACTGAGTTCAAACATGAGCTTACAAATACCAGGCAAGCATCACTGGAAAAGAAAGACATTTTTATCCGTGTGAAGGCAACTGACCATGAGTTCTTACAGATATGAACTGCAGTTTGGGTTATCATATATACTGGGAGAGTTTTGCAAGCCATACCGCTGATGCTGGTTTCTGTTGCTCCCTCAAGGTGTCAGATCAACTGGGTGTATGAAGGCGCCTTTCACAGCAATAAGCAGCTGAAGACAATCGTGCTGACTGGAAACCTGCTCATGTTTCTGTCTGACACAGCGTTCACTGGTCCACAGTCCCTGAAGCAGCTTGTGTTAACACAGACGGGAATAACCAGTATATCCTTTATTCCAATGTCAAATCTAGACAGCTTAGATACCCTCATCTTGGGCAGCAATCACATCTCTTCGCTGCGGCTCCCTCCTAGCTTTCCAACTCAAAACCTCAAATACCTTGACTTTCAAATGAACAACATAAGATCAATCACAGCAGAAGATGTCCGTGTTCTGCAGAAGACTAGCAATATAACTCTCATTTTTAAAGGCAATGATATTTTACACATTGAACCTGGAGCTTTCCAGTCCCATTTCTACAGTTTGGACTTTGGGGGCTGCGCTGACATCCCTGGGGTCCTGGCAGGAATACAGAACTCCACAGTCCAGACCCTTTGGTTGGGAACATTTCAGGATGTGGAAAAGTATCCCTACATAAGCCCAGATGTTTTACAAGGCTTCTGTAATATCTCTGTCAAGGATCTCTACCTGCAACTGCGGCACTTCAGAAACCTAAATGCCACCACGTTTCAGTGCTTGACGAAGCTCCGAAAGCTGGACCTAACTCAAACTCACATCAGCGCATTGCCCGCTGGCATCAGTGACATGGGCTCACTGACAGAGTTAGTTCTCAACGCAAACTCCTTCAAGCACCTCTGCAATACCAGCTCTGCTGCCTTCCCCTCCCTCACCCACCTCCACATCAAGGGGAACTTGCAGGTCCTGCAGCTGGGCTCTGGCTGTTTAGAGAAACTGGGACAGCTTCAACATCTTGATTTAAGTAAGAGTCACATTGAAAGCTTCAGCTGCTGTAACGAAGCACTGAGCGGTTTGAGGAGTCTTCGTTACCTGAATATGAGCCACAACATAAAGCTCCACGTTCAAGACATGCTTGTTAAGGACAGTGCTAACCTGGAGCTGCTGGATCTAGCTTTCACCCCTCTTCACATCAACACTTCACAGGGTCCTTTCCGAAATTTGCATCTCTTGCAAGTACTGAATCTTTCCTCCTCCCACATTCATATTAGCATTCAGCATCTCTTTCAAGGCCTGGAAAACCTCATGTTCCTGGACCTTAGCCAAAATAACTTTGAGTTGGGGATCACGCCAAAGGACAAACTGTTCCAACAGCTATCCAATTTAGAGGTGTTAATTTTATCATCCTGTGAACTCACAGCAATAGATGACCAAGCATTTCACAACCTCAGCAAGTTACGGCATGTTGATCTGAGCCACAACAAACTTAAAGCATTCAGCACAGATGCATTTTCAAACCTCAAGAGCATCTATCTCAATTTTGCCCACAACAGTATCCATATTGTACCACATGACAAGCTAGCATCCCTAGCTGGCCACTGTGTAATCAATTTAAGTTACAACCCTCTGGAATGCACCTGTTCCAATACTGGTTTAATCACCTGGTACAAGCAGAATCTGGATAAAATTGAAGACCCTGAAGGAACAAGATGTTCTGAACCCAAATTGCTAGCTGGGGCTCAGCTGGCCACTGTCTCACTCTCCTGTGGGATCAGCACAGCA
>NW_010100376.1:30936-49285 GCF_000699245.1 Pterocles gutturalis
CCATCTTCATTTGGGGTGCTCACTATTTCAAGCAAAATTACCAGCAAATATAACTCTATGATGGAGATATAGAAAAGATGTACAACAATTGTATTAAGAAGAAAGACAACTCACTCTTTTTCTTTGTGACGTGTATTTTCTTAACTTCTGTAATACCCTTTCCATTTGTGTTATAACTTTTGGAAAAACAATGAGAAAAATTTATTTGAGAACTGGAAAAATAAACTATGACCTGAGCCTTGAGCATGAATAATTTATCTTATACAGAAACCCCACTTAAACTCAATTTTAGCACTGATGTCCCAACTACTATGGCTATTACACTTGTAAAGGGAAGATCCAAGGGCCGAAATGCAAACTTTGTTCTCTTTAAAAAAAGAAAGCCAAACCACCACCACCACCCCCAAAAAAAACCAACCAAACAAAAAAAACCCCCAAAACCCAACCAACCAAACCCTCACCCTCTATCAAATGCACTTGAAAAACAATGTTGTTTAAGAGCTGATAGTAGTGTACTCTGCTCCACTGAAAATAAAAAACTTTCTCTGAAGGACAGGTGCAACATTCATAGTCACTTAAGACCCACTCCTGCAGGACTGGCAGAAAGAGCCTTTATTACCTCTACAATTTCTTTAAAATGTGTTTCATCCTTAGAAAGTTCTTGGCCATTGAACCTCTGCCAGGTCATCTCTTACCCCAGGACAGGCCCTCCACCTGGACTATTTACTAGACTCCAGAGTAAGCAGGGACTAGCAGCAATTTCAGCTTTAACCATAAAACCTGTAGATTTGGTCAAGAATCTGCAGGTGCTTGGCACTATGCATACTTGAAAGGGGCAAAAATCCAGCATCAACAGATAAGAGACCTTTCCTGGGGCACCCGTGAGGGGACTGTTTCATCCAGCAGCAGCCCAGAAAGGAAAACTAGAGACTGCAACGGGGCGGCACAGTGGGGAGCAGCAACCACATCCCATTGTGTTCCTTCACATCACTTCTGGTGTGTGCCTCCCCACACTGAAGTCAGAGTTGGGCCATGCTCTTCACTCCCATGGAGTACACAACAGCTAGGGTGAGAAAGACTTAATTTTACTAAACAACCACATCCCTCTTTCTGCCAACACAAGCGAGTAAACTCAGTGGTGAGACAGAGTAGGTGCATTTGACCAAGGGTCTGATGGGAGCTTGCTGTGCCTACTCATCCACCCTGCATCACCATAGCATGAATTATGGCACTAGTGCTTTAGTTAAACAGTCTGACCCTGAGATAGATACAACCTTCTCGAAGGGTATGACCCTTCTGTCTCCACGGCAGAGCATGCACCATGTGGAGTCTTGCCCTGTCCCAGCAAGGTTTCCCAGTGTGTTAAACTGGGAGCTACAGTTGCTCACCAAAGCGTGGAAGGTGAGCTCACTCTTGACACTTTCCATCTGGGACTCCACACTCACCTTCAGCTCCTGCTCAAAGGCATTTCCTCAACATTTCTTCCACAATTGGGTGAGATTTCAAAGATCCCTGCATGGCTAGAAAGTTTTTACTCATTTCTGAAAACCTACCTGACAAGAATGCCTGCCTGGTCTTCTCAAGTAAGAAATACATCTCTTATTTGAAAAGCCCCTTTTACTCTCTGTTAGCAGATCAGACTAACACAATATAGATTCTTGCAGCTCTCAGATGTCTTCATGTTATGTACACCGCCTGCCTTTCCCCACAGCTCCTCCTCCTCCCTCCTGCATAGCTGTGTGCTGCCCAGGGGCATGCAATGAGAGATGTCAGATGTTTCTTCTCCAACTGCCTATCAACATTCCCAGATTCTGGGTACCACAAGGTGAGTCTCCTCTCTCAAAACTCGCTGCATCACTGATAAGTATTCCCCATTTCTGTGACCACTAAGACGCTCTGCACAGAAGCCTCCTCCTGGCTCATCTGTGGGTGCTGTACTCCAGCTGCCTGTCTGCAGAACACCAAAGCTGTGCAGGGTGCCTGCTTCACCTGGGCCCTTCAACAAGGACTGGTCTCAGAGAGAGAAATGTCACCAAGCCCACCACGCTGCCTGAGGTGAGGACTTCTCGACTCATCCTCGGGAGCAAGGCAGGGAAGCTCCTGAAGTCAGCCACGGTTCAGGGCACCTTTTCCCCTTCCTCTGAAAATCCTACTGATTAAACGAGCAACCTTCAATAATTGTGGTATCTGACAATAACAAAATCATAGAATCATTTGGGTTGGAAGGGATCTTAAAGATCACCTAGTTCCAACCCCCCTGCCATGGGCAGGGACACCTTCCACTAGACCAGGTTGCTCAAAGCCTCATCCAGCCTGGCCTTGAACACCTCCAGGAATGGGGCATCCACAGCTTCCCTGGGCAACCTGTGTCAGTGTCTCACCACCCTCATGGTAAAAAAATTCCTTCTAATATCTAATCTAAATCTGCCCTTTTTCAGCTTATAACCATTACCCCTCATCCTATCACTACACTCTCTGGTAAGGAGTCCCTCCCCATTTCTCCTGGAGACCCCCTTTAGGTACTGCTAGGATGCTCTAAGGTCTCCCCAGAGCCTTCTCTTCTCCAGGCTGAACAACCCCAACTCACTCAGCTTGTCCTCAGACAGGAGGTGCTCCAGCCCCCTGACCATCTCTGTGGCTCGCCTCTGAACTCACTCCAACAGGTCTGTGTCTTTCTTATGTGGGGGGCCCCAGAGGTGGATGCAGTACTGCAGGGGTGTCCCACAAGAGCAGAGGGGGAGAATTACCTCCTTTGACCTGTTGGTCACTCTTCTTTTGATGCAGCCCAGGACATGGTTGGCTTTCTGGCCTTGCACTTGGCCTTGTTGGACTTGATGAGGTTTGCACAGGCCCACCTCTCAAGCCTGTCCAGGTCCCTCTGGATGGCATCCCTTCCCTCCAGCGTGTCCACCACACCACACAGCTTGGTGTTGTTGGCAAACTTGCTGAGGTTGCACTCAATCCCACTGTTCATGTCTCCCACAAAGATGTTAAACAACACAGATCCCTGTACCAACCCCCGTGGAACACCACTGATCACCAGTCTCCACTTGGACATAGAGCTGTTGAGTGCGACCATCCAACCTGTTCCTTATTCACCAAGTGGTCCTTCTGTCAAATACAAGTCTCTCCAACTTAGAGACAAGGATGTCACGCGGGACAGCGTCAAAGGATTTGCACAAGTCCAGGTAGATGACATTAGTTGCTCTTCCCTTATCCATCAATGCTGTAACACTGTTGTAGAAGGCCACCAAATCTGTCAGGCACAACTTGCCCTTCATGAAGCCATGTTGGCTGTCACTAGTCACATCCTTTTCATGTGCCTTAGCATAGTTTCCAGGAAGATCTGCTCCATGATCTTGCCAGGCACAGAGGTGAGACTGAAGACCAGCCTGTCTTCCCGTTTTTGAAAATGGGGGTTATATTGCCCTTTTCCAGTTAGTGGGAACTTCAACAGTCTACCATGACTTCTCAAATATGATGACTAGGGGCTTAGCAACTTCATCCACCAGTTCCCTCAGGACCTGCAGATGCACCTCATCGGGTCCCATGGACTTGTGCACCTTCAGGTTCCTTAGATGGTCTTGAAGCTGATCTTCTCCTGCAGTGGGCAGTTCTTAATTCTCACAGTCCCTTACTTATGCCTGCTGCAGCTTGGGCAGTGTGCTTTGGGCAGTGTGCTTTGTATAAAAGATGATTTTAAGGGACGAAAAGAGAAAGTGGTCTGTTTCAGAGAACTGCAACTGCCTGTCAAGGACCCTGATAAGAGATGAAAGGTGTTTCCCTCCTGAAGGCCTTGTAAACAAAAGGTTTGTCTCAAACATCTTGGTTGCAAACTCCTTACTGATAAGGAAGTGTGGAATGTATCAAAAGGATTTATTGCCTTACTCCCTTGCCCCACAAGGTCATACCCCCTTCACCTCTGAGGCATCAACAAGGAAAGTTATTCCTATGATAATTTAGGAGACACATCCATCACTTCATATGTTAATTGAAGAGAGTTAGACAGAGACCTGAGAACTTTTGTCTATAAAAGATGAATAAACAATGGGAAGGTGCACGCCTGCCACTGGAGGCCCTCCAAGATGTGACTCATCACTGGATCCAACGATGTTGAAAACTTTCTGAAAACTTTCTCTCTTTTCTCCTTTTTCTTTCCCTTTTCTCTTCAAGCATCTCTTGATCTCTTGCTGTCTCTAACTACTTTTCCTCGCACTTAAGGTAACACTATTACAAGGGCTTTTTTTTAATCGGTAAGTATTTATGAGTTTTGTTCTCTTTTTAGTGGTAATAAGTTAATGCAAGTTTATTGGACAGCGGTTGTTAGTTGTTCTATCAGTGTAGTTCTGGTATCGCTGGTAATTGCGGTATGGTTACATCATTAGTAGTTGTCCCACCATTCTAAGTTTTTAGTATTGTCAGTAGGAGGCAGCACTGTTACAAGCTTTCTTTGCCGTGTAATTTATCTTTTGTGATTCCAGTATATTTTTATATCTTCTTTTTAAATAAAATTATTTTTTAACTGAATCTCTCAAAGCATTGTTCTGGGTGTTCCAGATTACTATTCAGAGATCCAAAAGTAAACCTTTCCCTCACTGACTGAGTGCGATAGGACATCAGTGAAGACCGAGGCAAAAAAGTCTGAGTAGCTCAGCCTTCTCCATACCCCAGGTTAACCAGGTCTCCCCTTTCCTTCTGGAGAGATCCCACATTTTCCCTGGTCTTCCTTTCATCACTGACATACCTACAGAAGTTGTTATTGTTCCCCTCTACATCCCTGGCCAGATTTAATTCTATCAGGGCTTTAGCTCTCTTAACCTGATCCCTGGCGGCTCAGACAGTTTCTCTGTATTCCCCCAGGCTACCTGTCCTTGCTTCCGCCCTCTGTAGAAGCAATCCAGCATGAATGCCAGTGTGTGCACCATCCAAAAGAGACCTGCTTCTCTGTTGTTCCCCTCTTAAATTGTGGCTTCAGGAAAGTGACAGACAAATAGGGAAGTTAAAAGGCACCGTTCACAGCTTGGGATAAGCGCAAAAAAAAAAAAAAAAAAAAATTGCTGCAAGTATCGGCTAGTAACTGTGGGAGATCCACAAATATCAGCAAGTTAAGGGGAAAACTGCATGTTGGGCTGATGCTTTCTGAAATGTCTCTTTGGAAAGTGCAACACAGGTTTTAAGATCCACCAGTTTCTAAAAAGCTGTCCAGTGTCAGAGTGTAGATTCATGTGTAGGCTTCAGTCAGTCAAAACTTAAAGACAGCTGAAAAGGCAAAATGGTGACCAGGTTCCTGTACGATATGTATTGGCTCACAGAATATTATGTACAGACTTTCCTGCGACACATCCCTTTCCCTCTACATGACTATTTTTGATGACCACATCCTCATCTGTTGTAATTTTTATTTTCACTTTGATTTACTTTACAGCACCGCCTGCTCAGAGCAGTGTTGTGGCTTTGCGTGGTGTGTTTGTGTGACAGGGGGGACAGGCTGCAGTGATGGTTCCTGCAAGTAACTGCTCAGAGTTTCCCCAGCTCCAAGTCTGCTCTGGCAGCAAGGGAGGGGCTACTGTGATGGCTCCTGTAAGTAACTGTTAACAAAGTCCCTCTCTGACCCAAAGTCGGGGGGAGGGGGGCAGGGGGGAAGTACTACTGAGCTGGCCCCTGTGGGAAGCTGCTGGAAGTTTCCCCAGCTCCAGGCTGGGCCTGCCCCTGGCCAGGGCTGAGCCAGTCAGTGCCTCTACGAATGGCATATTGAAGAGCGGGCCCAGTGCAGGGAGCAGGGGTGTGGCTCCAGGCAGGGCCAGGCCCAGCCGGGTCTGTCCATCCCTCCATCCAGCTGCCTGCCTGGCCTCTTCTGTAACCCAACCCACCGCAGCCCAAGCTTCCACTATGGCCCGCCCACGAGCTGGGAGTTTCCCAGGAGCCAGTGGAAAAACCTGCAGCAGAGAGAGGAGTGGGGTGTGAGAGAGACAGCTACACAGACACGAAGGTCAGTGAAGAGAAAGGAGAAGAGGAGGTGCTGGAGCAGAGATTCTCCTTCAGCCTGTAGTGAAGAGCATGGTGACACACACTGTCCTCGTGCAGCCCATGGAGAGCAGAGCTCACCTGCAGCTCATGGAGGTGTAGCCATGGAGGACCCCACACTGGCAGATGTGACTGTGCCTCGAGGAAATCGTGAATTTTGTTGAAGAGACTCACATTGGAGCAGTTTGTGAAGGGCTCTCCTGTAAGAGGCACCCCACACTGGAGCAGGGAAAGACTGAGGAGCACTCCTCTGAAGAGGTTTTAGCCCCTGAGGTTTAAGCAAGAGGCTGTGTTTGGTCTTTAAACCATGGCAGCAGCTTCTGGTTCTTTATTTGCCTGAAAAACACCAGAGGACACCACATAAACAACAGTGCTGAACAGCATACACTGTGTGTTTCAGGGTACACAAATCCTAAATACAGGAAAACTTATATATGGCTATAATACATTAAAATATCCAGACTGGATATTAAAACTTCTTGAAGTCCAAGGAGTTAGTCTTCTGGGATTACTTAGCAAGGATATAAATGGAAAGAGACAGTAGATTTTTCTTTACAGATGTCACTGAAATAATGGTACAATACAAAACTGGAAAATAAGATGTTATCAGTTTCAGTATTTACACAGAGTAGAAACCTGAGCAAATCTTTGCTAGCAAATCACATTTCAGAGACTGGTAAGCACTTACCTTTATTTCAATTGGACAAACCAAAACTCAGAGCCAAGTTCTTCCTTCCCTAACTGTGCTTAAGCAAGATACTATCACTAAGATGCAACTTATTTTTTTAAATAGGATTCTACTCTGAACAGGATGGTTGAAGAGGCCAATTTCCAAATCTGTTGACTTTAAAAAAAAAAAAAAAATCTTTATGTCGACGATGCATCTTTTAAGAACTTTCTTTCATTCATTAGTCTTGTCTGTACCTGGAAAAAAAGCAGGTGAGATCCCTTCCCAACCACTCACTCATATCATACTTAGTCTTTTCAAGCCACAAACATCCCTGCTAAGTCTTGCAAACCATAGAAAAGGAAAATATGAGGTCTAAGGGAACATGCAAACTGGGACTTCAGTGCTGAAGAGGGGCACTCACATTTTGCTTTCAGACATCCCAGGTGAGTTGCAGTCTTGTCTTCCAAAAGTAGAAGTGAGGATGACAGCCCATACCAGACATAATACTGGTCATCTTTCTCTCCCAGCTTCTCCTTCCTCCATACAAACCCCTTCCACCACCCCTTCCCTCCGGCCATGAACACTATGGAGACTCGCTTCGGGCATGCAGGTTTCTCTGCCTCCCCAGGCAGAGCTGACTGCTGCTGTTCACAACCAGAGACAGCAGTTAGATCCAGAGTCAATCCTCTACTCCAGTCCCTTCCCTGAGCTGCTGGATCCTGCTCCCCCCCTCTCTCACTTATCACACCACTTGACAGTGGACTGATTCTACAGACTATCTGCCTTCTGCTGGGTTGCAGCAAATTGGAAGAATTGCATCTATTGTCTTCAAATAGAGCGCAAAGCAGCAAATGTGATGCAGTAACACTGTTGCACTTGGTTTCTACAGAGAAAAACAACAGAGAAAACAATGCAATAGTAAAACGTGAACAAAACCCCCTCACCGCGCAGACCGTTCCTGGCATGTGCCAACCAGCTATGCAAAGCTACCAGCAATGGAACAGTAAAGATGCCACTCCTCTGCAAGAAGTGTGAAGATGAAAACCAGCAGAACAATAGTCCTGCCCTGTTGCTCCTCCTGCCAAAAGGATTTTTCATGAAAGAGGTCACTGGATACTAAAGTGCTCTGCTCTATCTCCCTTGTCTGGTTCACTGCAGCTATTTTATCTTCTGAGAATGAGAAAAAAAGAATAGGGAGATTTGATGACATTCAAGGGTAGAGATTTCAAAACTGAAGAAAATGTTACACTTACACATGTTAAGGCCGAAAATAGTGTAAATAAAAAAACCAAGATTAGGTATTTTGAGAAGATACTCAAAAACATATTGACCTATTGCAATGAATGATGATGTTTTGGAGGAAAGACTGAAATGTCAAATTACAGCCTACTGCTGTTTTTAGCTACTGGTCAGGATATCTTGTCCATCATCACCCCTGCCTACCTACCCAACAGCAGCGCAGTGGTTCCAGCCACTCCCTGCAACGAGATACTCAGCTATGCAGACCTCCTCCTTCTCCAGATAAAACTACATTTCCTCATGCAAAATCCTCCACCAGCATGTGCCTTAAAGGGTGCAGTGAGCTGGCCCCAGAGGCAAAAAAAATCAGCCCACCTCTGAGTAGAGCAGAGATGTGCCTTAAGTTACAGGACTGAAAGCAGTTCTAGGAAAAATGCTAACACAACAGCGTTTCATGCTGAATTTTTATTTCAACGTTATGCAACGGCATAAGTATAAATAATCGTGTTCCATATACAACAATTATGACATCCATAAGGAGTTTCTTAAGAGAAAATAAGACTGCAAACACTTTATTGCACAGACCCTAACAATTTTTTTTCCTTTTTATTTCCTTGATTTTTTTTTTTGTTTTGGGTTTTTTGTTTTTTTTTTTGGAAGCTGAGGCATCTACAGCAGGAAGTCTACAAAAGAACACATCAGATCTACAACCACATAAAGACTGACCAAGTAGCACACAGGTAGGAGGATCTCTAACAGCTCACTGATAAGGTAAACACCAACAAACAGGTACTATATAAACACAAGCTTACGCACTGTTACACTTCCAAAATGCAAAGAATTTATTTGTCAGAAGTGATAATGAACTATACAAAATATACATAAATGTATACTGTAAACAAATAGCTAGATGTGCTTTAAAGAAACAAGAGGATAGTTAAAAAAATGTAGAAGACTGTAAACTAGGAAAATACCTCCCAGATAGAAATGTTATTTTGAAGTGCATTAGCATTCAATTTGTAGTAGGTGCCAAAGCACAGATGAACCGTAAATGTCGAGACCATTTTATCCTTACAGCTGCTCAAAAAATATTACCCATTGCTCACTAGCTCCTCTGTGAACGCATCAAAGGCAGTATGAATGTTCTAGTGCCACATGAAAAATCAGAAGGGCTTGTCTGTGATGTTATCTTTCCATTACAGGTTTGCACCATCCTATCTATGCCAATCATTAAAAACCAAGCATCTGCAAGAGTATTTTGTAGTGCTTCTGCACGTTTTGAATTTTACCTTTCATCTTTCAAAACAAGCTAAATACCTCCACACTAAAACGATCAAAGTCTACCTGTTCCACAGTATACAAAATTTAAATAAAGCTTAGCAAAAATAAGAAGAAAGTCACATTCTAGCACCAAATAGCTCCAACAGGTTCGTTTGTTACAAAATGCTTTTTTTACAATTACAGTATTCACTTTTTTTTTGCATACAAATAAAAAGATCACGTTATGAAATGTATGGAGCTACTCAATGCATTTAGAAATTAACGGGAAACCCAGAATTACTTGCTAAAAACAGCAAGTAAAGTCTACAACATAAGGCCCCAGCTATGTATTAAAATGTAATGGATGTCCTGAACTTTTCTGAACTTATGAAACTGAAACTACTCTTTTTCCTTTTTTACTTTCCTTGCCATAAAACAGAAAAAAACTACAGCTGTATGAAGCTAATTATGCAGACCTATACGCTACGATAATATGTATTCTCTAAATGTATTAAAAAACAGGGATGAACATATTAGTACTGCAAGTCATGTGCTTATACTTGTGCCTCACACTGTAAGGGCCTGAATTTAAAAAGCCCAAGGAACTTAAGAGGACTGCAGCAAAAACTAAGCACATGGTGTGTGCTTCAGAGTCTCAGCATTGTCTGAGTTGAAGGTTACAGAACATGTTCCCAACAGACAAGACAAGAACCACCATTTCACCAGAGAATGTGACTCTTGCTGGGACACCCCGGTAACTAAATGGTCCTCCAACAGCTTTAATGACACCTACTCTAAGAGACAGGCTTTGTGCAGCAGGGAGATGCAGTTAGGTCTTGTGTTAGGTCTGGTGAAGCAATCAGCCAGGTACAGTACTATCAAAATTGGATTATTAAAAATACATGTAAAAACTCACAACAAGCCAACATACTTATTCTGTACTCGTATTTTTTTTTTTAAACCTCTAGCTAGGATTTGTAGTAAGCAAAAATGTGGCCTTTTTTTGTTTTCCCATCAGACCAATGCTTGTGCATGTCCATGCCAGGTCTGAGTTTTAATAACTTGTTTTCATATTCGAGTATGGCAAATAAGTGGCAAAGCAACTATCTTAAAAAAGGAGAGAGTAAACAATGCAATCAGCAGCAAAGTATATATGCTACATTCAATCCCCAAACACATCGCTGAGTATTTACAGAGGAAATATTTTCTTCAACAGCTCTCAGCTGTAAAGGTATTTTTGTACAAATACTATATGGTAACAGTTTTACCGGTTACAATTAGGAAGGCATTTTGAAAAAAAAGTCCTCTTTACATATCCCCTTGTCGTCTCTCTTCAGTGACGTGAAAGCTTTGCCGCACAAAGACACAACACAGTGCTGGTTTAAAGGCAGTCAAATACAATGGCGTTGTTTCAGCTGGTCTTGAATTCACACCTGCCAGGTCTTACAGTCAACAGGACTTTTTGTTAGGACTGCTCCGCGAAGCTTCCTTTCCTCGCCGCGGCCGAGCTGAATCTTTGTCATTAGAAAGTGCGTTATGGCGGTCAGGTGTGGTTGCTGACCTGGATAATTCTTTACCTACATTCTGTTTTCTTGAAGCAGGCTGCTGAGCCTGAACAGCGTCTTTTCCCTTTACATCCACAGTGTTAACAAAAAAAGCCTTTTCTTGATTTCCAGGTTTCCCCCCAAGGTTTGAAGCAGGCTGGTGACCTTCTACCACAGCAGCAACACTGGGCAAGGCCATCAGTGAAACACTTTTAGTCATTTCTGCCTTACCACTCCCTGCAGAGGAGGTGCTTTTCTTATTTAGTTCCTTGCAGGTTGCAGGAAGGTCAGGTGAGCCTGCTTTAACCTTTGCTGAAGATGCATCACTCTTTGCTGAAGATAAAACAGATACTTCTTGTCTACATTCAGAGAAATAGGCTGAACAAGTCAGCGGCTTTCCTGATGTTGCAGCCACATGACAAGAACTCTGCCCGCTGGCAGCTGACAAATGTTTTATTGAAGTCTGCTTGTTTGCATCCTCTGGCTGTTTTTGATTAACTTGTCCTTTCCCTTTTGAATCTTGAGAGCTTTTGCTACTTGTGCTTGCTTTTTCTGCTCCCTTCCCTCTGGCATCGCAGGCTGCAAGGCAAAGGGTAGGCTCTACTTTCCCACTGTCAAGTTGAATATAAAGTGCGTCAGTGCGTACTTTTCCTTCGGGTCTTTTGTCTGCAGAGATCATCTGGTTACTAGGACTTCTGTCTGCCTGCTTGCTAAGCAAGAGACAGTCTTTCACAGTAGAAAACTTTGGAGACATGGTTTGTTTTTCACTGAGGTGAAGTTGCTTTTGATAAACAGATTCACTGATGTCTGCTGGTTCTTGACTCTGCATCTGCTTAGAATTCTCTGGGCCCACTGGTAGAGGGCTGACAGCAGAGGACTTGGGCTTGGTGTCAGGAGTGGTGCTGCTCATTTGGAGAGTGGCTTCTGAGCCATGCTCTGAAGTCACAGGCTTTTCAGCCTGCATGTGTTCATTGCTAATTTTTCTCAAAGAGCCTGAAACAGAAGAAAGGGGATCTAGCACATTTTTACTGGCATGTTTCCCATCTTTCCAGGAGCTGGTAGACACCTGAATAACAGTTTCTGTTTCTTTTACAGTTGGAGTACATGGTTTTTGTGACAATGTCTGCTTATCCAAGTACTTAGACTTAGAGGAACACATATCAGAGACCAGCCTGTGTTTATTACTGCTGCTTTCCACATAGGTGGCAGCAGGCTTCACATGTTCTTGAATACCTACGTGAACATCCACAGCACAGTTTCTGCTTACAGTGTCTTTCACAGCAGGGGAGCCTGAAGTATTAAGTTGTTGCTGAAGAACTTGGCTGGACTGCTCTCTGTCAGTAGTTTGAAGCCTTATGTCAGTGAGCTGTTTCTGATCTTTCTTTCCTAAATCTTTGGCATTGTCCTTCTGCATAGAGGAAACCAGTGCAGACTTGTCATTTTTAGGATCACAATCTATTGAGGGTTGCATGGGCCATTTGGATGGAAGAGCTTCACTCTTTGACTCTGTGATAACTTTCTTAGACTCACTGAGAACCTTCTGCTTGGTTATAGCCTTTTCCACAAAGCTACTAGCAACATTGCTGTCATCTTTGCCTAACAGTTTCAGCAATTCTCTGCCATCTGTAGGTTGTGCCTTGGGGCCAGCTGCCTCCGTTCTTCCTTGCATCTGAGGTGGAATGGCAAAATCTGCACAATTTTTTTCATTGCTTTTGGAGTAGCTCGTTATCAGGACATCCGAGACAGATACCCTCAAAGGTGACTCCCTGATCACCTCCACCTTTGCAGGGATAGGCTCGCAACTTCTCTGGGCTACTGGCTGTTTGTCAGGCAACTCCTTTTGTATTTGCTTCTCTTTTGCTACAGCTTTTTCAGGAGTGCTTTGGACAGCCGAAAGTTTGGAGTACGTTTGGGTAGTTGTAACACTCTGACTTTGCATAACACAAGACTTTGCCTCCATTAAATTGTCCTTCTGTTTCGAAGGGAAGGCATCTGTCTTTTGAATAGCTTCGATAACAGAAATATGGCCTTTAGTAGCTGGACTAGAAGCCTTTTTCTCTGTCACTCCTTCTGCAGCCACAGGGATGACTGGTGGATTAGGAAAACTCTTGCCTGTTTGCAGAGCCTGAGGCTCTGATACGTTGACTTTACCCAATTTTGAACAGCTTAACAATTGCTCTTTCTGACAAGCCAGTTCTGCCTTCCCACCACTCCCTTGTGGTGCTGGGGGTTTAGGATATCCCCCATCACTGCTGGTGGTCTGTCCTGGCAGCATGCAAAAAGGCATTTCAGTCTTCGAAGCCTGTGGCCCAGAAAGTAAGGCAATGTCTAGAGTGCCTTCTATTGGCTTCAAACAGGACACAGATCTCCCATCAAGTTTATATTCTGATGGACTTTTTCTGACAGGAGCCTCAGTGGAAATAAGGGCTGATTTTTCCACACTCATGTCTGCTCGGCCATTCAAGTTTTTGAGAGGAACAAAAGAAACTGAGTTAATCTGAGCAGCATGTGCACTGCTGATAAATGCTCTACCATCAGGAACTGCAGTGGAGTCCTGCTGTATGTTTATGGGTCTGCCTGTGTTAAGTTGAAGGCATTCATGAACATTTGATGTCAGTTTGGGTTTTAGCATTGGACAGACATTGTCATCTTTTTCTTCAATGGACATTTTCTTTCTAAGATAATCAATATTTGCAAGTTTACCGTCTAATCTTTCGAATCTGACAAATTCTTTTGTTGGTACATTTTTATCTGTGTTTTCTCCTTTTCCATTTAACATCTTGTCAGAGGACTGAGGTAGCACATCTTGCAGTGTACACGGAGGGGAAATTCTTTCGAAGTCATAAGAAATATGACTAAGTTCATCAGGCAGAGGCCCATGACACAGAATCTGTGCATCTAAAGCAACACTATCATTTGATCTCAAGTTTGCATTCTTTTGAAGGGTGTCTTTGAGTATGCCACCAGCTGACTGGGTCTCCAAAGCAACAATTTTTGTTTCAAACTGATTTGATCTTTCTAATACCTTCTGGAATGCCTTCTTCTCTCTTTCTTCCAGTCTTGCGTTATTGGGATTTTCTGGTTCATTGCTAGGTTCATGTATAGCAGCATTTGCTTTTTCAGGAAAATCTTGCTTTTTCATAACTATCTTGACCTTCAGCTTCTCTCTGTCTAGCTCATCAATGGATTCTTGCCTACCTAGTTTTCGGGAGATGGGTCGTTTCAAGCAGCCCTGTTCTGCAGGCCTGACTCGTGTGAGTGATGGCACGTCACAAACATTCTCCTCCAAGCTCTGAAGAGTTACTTCCCTTTGGGACAATTCTCTATTCACTTCTTCCTGGGTCACTTCCAGACTGTGCTTTCGTGAACATAAGTGTTTCTTATCACTGCCATAAGAGGGTGCAAGTTTCTCTTCAGACTGGACTCTCTTTAACAGTGGAGATCTTGGTGGCTCTGCACTCTTTGGCCTGACAATATGCCTTACAATAGTTGGAGGGGAGTGCATTTTGCTAGGAAAAGATTGAGCTATTTTTGTATTTCCAATTGAATGTCCTAGCAAGGGTGATGGAGATCGCTGAGGGGATGTCGGCTGGGGTGTCGGAGAAGGTGTTCGTGCAAGAGGAGAGAGAGGAATGCTGCCAGCTGATTTGCGTCTTCCTGATCTGTATCTTTGACCACCAAGCTTTGGACCTAAGCCATGAAGAGTGCTGGGTCTTATGTGTCCTGAACCAGCTGGAGAATTGGGAGCACTTGAACTAGGGGAGCTACTCTGGGAAGAATTAGTACCTACAAAACAAACAAACCAAACAAATGTAAGATTAGCAAAATTTTTAATTTTGTTTAAATGCTCAGTGAGACACAGAACTTTCACCAGTCCAAAAGGCCTATGTGCCATCTGCTGCCACATGTTCCAAAATTTGGAAGGTTTTGAATGACTGGACTGTAAAACTCATCATTCCAATTACGTTGCTATTTCTCCCTCTCTGTTCCTTCATCCCTTTTAACTCATCTTCCTTCTATTTAAATAGAATAACTAATGCTTTCTACCACTTCAAAGCAACGATCAAGGCTTTCCAAATAATTTACCTTTGTCAAGGGATTGTACAACAGCAGTCACTTCTAGTACACACTAGAATCATGACAGAAGTAAAACAGGGAAAAGGGGCAGAAAGGAAAAAGGAGTCAGAAAGATGCATATTTCAGTACCCATCCGTTTTGGTTTTTTTTTTTCAGCAACAAACGTACATATACGAGAGCCCACAGTAGTTCCATTATGTAGCAACTATTTATTCAGTTTCATTTTTTTATCAACCAGCCCTTCCTAGGCAGGATTCTACCTTTTACTCCAAATCTGGATTGTTTTTTACTCAACTTAGAGGCACTGGGCTTGGATTTAAACTCTTGGACAAACCTAGCAGACAGTTCACTTTTAGGTGATTCTCTATCATGAAAATACCTTTGATTTTTCATCAGGAATCTTTTTCCCTTTTCCAAACAGAAACCAGCTGTTCAATGATTATGCTTGTCAGACCTGACTACTCTTAGCAGAGTGTCACAGATCCGTGGCAGCTCACAGGAAGCAGAACACAGTTCAAGAGCTTTTCCTCTGCCCTACACTCCTTCACACTCACCAGATGGAAAATCAGGAGTAGAGCGGTAGCTTGGGGTAGGTGATCTAGGAGATAAGCTGTGAGTTGGAGACCCAGGCAAGCTCTCCCCTGATGAAAGTGATCGGTTCAGGCAGGAGAAACTTCTGCTGGTGTGAAGAAGGGGAGAGGTTTGCTTGGCCAACTTTTTAAAGAGAGATCTTCTCCTAGAGTGAGAAGAGCACAGCATTAATCAGAAGTTAAGATGCACAGAAGATACCATTACCACAGACAAAACTTTTGAAAGCTGAAATTGCTTCCCTGTCCCATTACCCTCAGAAAAGCAAATATTAAATCTATGTTTACATGAAAGTAAACCACTCTGCAGACCATGAAGTTTAAAAAATATCCTGATTTGCCAATAGGTGGGATAGATGTTGAAACTAAATCTGTTTGTACTACAATTTGCTCACTGTATTTCAGAAGAACAGTTATCTCCTTATAAGTATAAATCTTCATTTTCTTAAGAGCCCACCAAAACTGAAGAAATTCTATAAAGTACCAGCAATGTGTTTACAAAATACACATAAACTTACAATCAAATTAAAAATACCCAGAAACTTATCACTAGAAAGTTTAATTAAACAAGTACAAAAATATATACTTAAACCAAATTAAGATGCAACCTCATTTATTCACTTTCTTCCCCATCTATGTGTGTGCAATGCAAAAGTTTTAAGGGTTATTTTAACACATTTAGTTTAGGCAAAAGAGGATTGGAAGGACATGTAACAACCACAGGATCTCACAGAAGAAAGTGAAGAGAAGTAAAAGACGAGAGAGAACTGTATTATCTTCATATTTTAAATTAATCGTTATGCATACAAACACACAAGGAAACACGTTTGCCATGAAACAAGGGGATCACTCACCTTTCTAAACTCTCTTTCTTCTTGGTTTTCTTACTGCGCCTGACCATTCGGCTCCTGTAGCTGTTTTGCCTGGCAGGTCCTGTCTTGATGGAAGTGTTTTCAAAAGGGGTTGTAGTTACCGAGACTTTATTACCACTCTGCCAAAATGGAGGAGGAACCTTTAGGTGTGAGTAATACAAGATGACTTTGCCTTAAATTGAAGCTACACCACTACCTTGAATGCAGTGACACAGAACTCCAGCACCAGAGTAAAGGCTGGCAGTATAGGGAGCCTTACGCAAATGTCACCAGGCTAAATAATGTCAAATGACTGGAAAATTCTCAAACTCTGACAAATTTCCTACAATTCCTCCATACCAGCTTCAGGACAAGGAGAAATTCCAATACTTGTACCTAGTCAGGAGGAGATCAAGGATTGACCAAGACTGCAATTTTCAATATGAAAGCTTCTAGATAAACATCCTATTTTCCCACAAAGAACAGCTGTCACTGTGCACTTGTCCATTCACTGGACTTTCATGTCTCAGGATACCAACTGTTACAGTGATGAAATGGAGGAGAAAATATAATCATCACTATTAGTACAAAACAATCCATTTATCTTCTTCAAAAGAGATAATAAATAAGTTAAGCTTTTTAGGACCATTTGCATGAACGGATGACTCCACAAATAAAGCCAACTGGATATATTTATGTTACGTTTTAAAAATCCATACGTCTTGCCCAGCACTGTGTACCACTACAGTGAATTTCTTTTCAAAGGAGTTCCAATAGCCCAAATTAATTTGTGATACAATGCATTTGGATAAATAACAACATCTTGTTTTGAGTTTACTCTTGTAAGGAGTGTGCAGAGGTTGTCCTGTTTCTCTTTTTCTGTATCGGACACAGAACAACTGCACACCCAACTGCCTAAAATTACAGAATTTTCTTTTATACATTTCTTGTAAAATCAGAAAACTTGGCAGTTCCTCCTGACTTTGGAGAAGGAAAATAAAGACTTAAGGAAAAGTGTATTTTGCATCTTTCCTCAGCTCCTTGTATCTCCCTATTACTTCACTGCTTTACAATCTTCACTGACTACTTCCTTGGACAAGCCATGCTCTGCATGTAACACCATAAATGGTTAATAATGTAGGAAGTAGATATATAGCTGTCTGAAATAATTCTGACCTACATTAGTCTGTGCTTAAAAGTTTATGTAAAAACTGCAATAGCTTTTCACTGTAGCTCATCATAAGACACTACTGCTTATTAAAAAAAGTTGGGGTTTTTGTTCGTTTTTAAGGAAAAGCATATCTATAATTTTCTAGTAGGACAGACCTCAGAAAACTCCACAAGAGAAAAATGTGGTAGATCATTTGTAGAAGCCCAACTGCAGGATCAGAACTTCATTAAGCAAAAAAGCTTTGTGGGACATGCCTGGCTAGAGGCAAGCTCCTGTACAGTAGGCAAGAAAATATTTGATATTATTTGTTTCCATTTTTCCTCACTGATTTCACTTTAAAAGGAGAAAATGAGAAGTAGCATCTTCATCAAAAGCCTTAGTTACCTGATGAAGATGTGGGAATTCAAGAAAGTGCTTGAAAAAGTCAAATTTTTTGAGAGACAGAGACATCTCTTTGTGTCTGTGCCTTGACTGTACTTCAGCTATCTCAGCAGCAGTGCCAGTTTATTGCAGAAAAACTAAACTCGTAGCAAGATATATGAAGCCATTGACCTTTCTCCAGATCTGTGCCAATAGAAGCTTAGAATTTGTCCTTGAACAACCACAAAATCTGGTAACTAATCTCTGAAGGAAACAAACATAGCCCCCTCTAAATCCTTGGTGAAAACAGCAGTGCTTTTGTATCCCAGTTGTCCAAGAGTTACCTTTAACAACAACTCAATGACTTCTGTATGAACAAGACCATGCACTGGCTCTCCGTTGATATTAGTAATCAGGTCTCCAGCTTTTAAACCCGCCTGGTATGCTGCACCTCCCTCTTCCACATTCTGAAAATCAGAGACAAAGAGAATATACACAAAATTTACTCCTGTTTAACCTTCATACTTTCAAATCATAAAATCATAGATTCATTAAGGTTGGAAAAG
>NW_010100377.1:0-232 GCF_000699245.1 Pterocles gutturalis
CTGCCCACTCATCTCGTCCCTGAGAGCAGGACATGGCGGAGCGCACCGGCTCTCTCCGGGGACGTGTCCCCCAGGGGACAGCCTGTGCCGGGTGTCCCTGTCCTGCAGAGACCTCGTGCTGACAAGATTCGAGCCCCACGGCAGCAAAATGGGAGCAGGAGGGAAACGGGGGACCCCTGGAGAGAGGGGCTGGGGCGAGGGGCAGCCCCGCAGCCTCTGGGGCCGCACCGGC
>NW_010100377.1:606-921 GCF_000699245.1 Pterocles gutturalis
TGCCGTCCCTCCTCGGTGTCCAGGGGAGGTGGCTTCGCTGTCACAGCTCTGGAACTGTGTCACTTGAACCACGGGAGAGGAGAACGAGCGTCTCCATTGCCTGTGGACGCTCCCCTCGGTCACTCGTAGCGGGTTGCGTTCAGCTTGGGTTTTGCTGCCGTGTGCCTCACACTAAGGGTTTTGTGTAGTTTCTTTCCTCCACTGAGCAGTCTTAAATAGAAAAAAATCTCCCTGAGGGGTTAAGAAAAGACCCCAAATCCCCAGGAGACCTTCCCGGCACCCTCAGGGGGGTTCTCGTGCTTTTGTTCACTTGCG
>NW_010100378.1:0-446 GCF_000699245.1 Pterocles gutturalis
ATCCAGGGCGGCTGCTTATTTTGCCTACTCGAACAGCTGAGTGTTGCTAGTGTTATGTTGGAAGTGCAATAACTGTGCTGAGAAGTTGGGAAACAGCTAACATCTGTTTAAGGAAGTTAAGAATATGTTGTCCAGTGGATTGAGCGTTGATCACGGTGGTTTGTTTTGCAAGTCAGCTGAACAGAGTCTCTTATGCTTGTGTGACACATGCCTGGCTGCATCTGTTCTGAACTAACAGAAGACGACTTTAAAAACATAGGGTTTGTGCAGTGCTTTCTGCCTAGGGCAGTAGTGTATTTCTGGGTGCCTTTGGGTGGGAGATGCTGCATTGCTGCCTTGTGGTGTATGCACAGCACTCCCGATTGCCCCATTTATAGAGCTGTTACTGACAAAAGAGAAAAGGTATTATTATTTTGTGTATTAAATAAACACTGATTATCATGAAC
>NW_010100379.1:0-47546 GCF_000699245.1 Pterocles gutturalis
GAAATAGTGTGGCCAACAGGACTAGGGAAAGTGATGGTGCCCCTATACTCGGCACTGGTGAGGCCGCACCTTGAATCCTGTGTTCAGTTTTGGGCCCCTCACCACAAGAAGGACATTGAGGTGCTGGAGCGAGTCCAGAGAAGGGCAATGAAGCTGGTGAAGGGTCTGGAGCACAGGTCTTATGAGGAGCAGCTGAGGGAACTGGGATTGTTTAGTCTAGAGAAGAGGAGGCTGAGAGGAGACCTTATCACTCTCTACAACTACCTGAAAGGAGGTTGTAGGGAGGTGGGTGCTGGCCTCTTCTCTAAAGTAACAAGTGATAGGACAAGAGGAAATGGCCTCAAGTTGCACCAGGGGAGGTTTAGGCTGGATATTAGGAAAAATTTCTTCACTGAAAGAGTGATCAGGCATTGGAACAGGCTGCCCAGGGGAGTGGTGGAGGCACCGATCCCTGGAGGTGTTCAAGAAACGTGTAGATGTGGTGCTTAGGGACATGGTTTAGTGAGTTAGGTGGTGTGGTTTGGACTTGATGATCCTTCAGGTCTTTTCCAACCTTAATGATTCTATGATTCTATGATTCTGCTTTTTATTTACCTTTACTGTATTCAGCAGGGTACTGGAACTCAGATTTCTTTAGAAAGAGAACAGTCGGTCTGACTTTCCACATACAGTAAGTCAGTTTGCTGCTATTTCATTAAAACCTAATTTAGACTGAACTAAACACTTCTCTGAACTAATTAATCTGATGTGGAAAACTGCAGAATACTAAATCACTAATGGTCCTATTTTATATTAATAAATGTAGGCAGATCTATTGTCTTCTTATAGATTCCTGTCAATATGGTATAAAAACACAGAAAAAAAATAGAAGGAAAGGCAAGACCTGACAAAGACATGAGTTTAATAGAGGCAAGATCGGTCAAGAAATGGGACTGTGTTCTTTTATGAGAAAGGTGGACAGGAATTACAGGCCCAAAGTTGGGTACTCAGAGGATAGGAAATGCCTGATTTAAAGTTTCCCAGACAAATTAAACTTGTAACTCTTATATGCACTGTAAAATATTTAATTACAGGATAACATATACCTTTTTACACATGACCTTTGGCCTTTCTGTGCACATGGAGGGCATACATTTAATGAGTAACTATTCATTAGCTTGTTTTATCCTCATTGTTAAGTGCATGGCCTCATGCTTTATTTACTATATTCTATTCAAACTCTGCCCTGAAAATACACAATTAGTAATATCCTCATAGGATCTCCTGTGTAATTTATTGCTGTAGTACTCAGTGCTTCATAAACATTAATGTCTCCAACCTCCTTGTAAGGACATGTAATTTTTCTTATTTTTATGGTTGGGAACAGTGTGAAATGACAAAGGACTGATTTTTTTCAGGAGACCTGCATCGCTATGTCTCTGCTTGGAGAAATGACTGATCACCATTTTCTTTTTCTGTCCTGGTGTGCAGCCAGGGCCCCTTCCCCTCCTCCTGCAGACAAGCCAGTGAATCTCTGCACTTGATTGTTTTGGCACAAGTCTATCCCACTGGGCCATCTGCAGCCTGAGCTCTGACCAGATGTTTTCTTGGGCGGCAGGGTGAGAAAGTGAAGAACAGCCTGTCTGAAACTACCGCTTGAAGGAGAGAAGACCACTGCATAACCAGGGTCAGGGAAGTGGTCCTTCAAAATGAACCAGCAGCCCGGTGGGAGATGCCACTCCCACAGTTCCTCACGTGTTAGCGGCTGGGGTGTAGGATGAGGGTTTGAGTGGCTGCTCCACTTGGCTGTGGCACACAACAGGGGAGTAATGCTACAGGCCAGAGCAAGCAGGTTGCCACCAGAAGATACCTAACTTCCTACCTTTCCCCGTGCAATGACAGCAGTACAGCCATCATATAAAGATCCAGCACTTCCAGCCTGTCATGCTGTGGTCTTGCCTGCATGGAGCATATGGCCATCCCATGCAGCCAACCTGGTATTCCTGCTCCTCCCATAGCCATAACTATAGCATCCCACTGGGTCCTGCCTCCTTGTTGGTAGGGAGAGAGCTTCTTCTCTGAGCCAGCCAAAACATGTCCCTTGAGCAGAGTATGTTTACTGCGGCTTTCCTGGGTTCATAGCCCTTCACTGCTCTCTTGGTAAAGCGAGTTTCCACACCGATGCTCTCACTCAGACATTGCTCATGGCCAGCAGGAGATACAGGTGATTCAGCAGGTTTTCCCACACTTCTAGAAGGATGAGCAGCTGTATAACAGACAACGTTTGACCTCACTCATGGCTCCCTCTTTAACACCCGTGGCCACACCAGTGCCTGTAGACACTAGCTAATGGCAATTATGAAGCTTCCCTGGATCTTACAGAAATGTGCACCCCTAAAGTTGCTCAGGTGGACTTCTCAGTACAAATCCCAGGGAGATCACCCTAAAAAAACTAGGTGTACTGAGCTTCTCTTGTCATGTTCCTTCACATTCACATAAGCTGTCTTTAATTTTAGAAATTTATGTTTTCATTGCTCCCTGTACAGCTGAAACAAGCCTGAGTTACTGCCCTAGCCACCAGGAAATTTTTCCAGTAGCGTATGACGTCAAGCACATTCCTCAGTCCCCTGCCTTCCCAGCCCCATTAGATGCCAGCCTAGCAGAAGCACTACACATACTTCTACGAAGAGCTGTAGTAGAAATATCAGCCTTGGTACGGATGGAGTATGAGTAGGAATATCTGGGTATGGGAGAACAGAAGTGGAAGAAGGGATGAAAGAATAGCATGTGTTAATGGCAGACACGTAGTAGGTCAGCTAGTCCCCAAGCACGACTATCTGCAGTTTCTCTAAATACCTGGATTGAAAAAAAAACAAAGAGCACCCTAAATACAACAGCCTACACCCAGAGAGAAAGAGACAAAAGAACAATGAGTTAATCAGCAATTTTGCCTAATGACTCACAGAGGTGGGACAGTTGGAAAGACAAAGGATTCACAGTCACTGTCAGCTTTTAAAAGGTGCAAAAGACATTCAAAAACCAACCACATGGTTGCCAATAATAAGAACAGCCCAGAAGACATGATGAGAACAAAATTACTAGATTCCCTCATCCTCTCTCACTGCAAATAATGCTGGTCATACCACGTGCAGACACATCTTCAAGCTTCTGAGTATGAAAGAACAAGCGAGTAAAATCTATGAGAGAATGGAGCATGTATGAATGAAACCTGATTTGTACAAAATAAAATCATCTTTCCTTCTTATGCTGTCTCTTGTTGAGGTTTGTTTCATTAATTGAGCTTTGCAGAACAATTCTGGATGCCGGACACTGCTCCACGTCTCGCCTCCCACCAGGCGGGCAAAGCCACTCCTGCCAGGACTCTGCGTTGGCTTGGCCTCAGTGTGCACATCGGCTGTGCTGGCTAAACAGCAGCACATGCTCCCAGGTGTGATTTCCTGATGGAAATCATATTTGCGCCCCAGGTCGGGTGATGAGGGAGAACATGGCGTAGGGCTTTTGGTGGACACAGGCACATGGCTCTGTCTCTTGTGCAGGGACAGAGCATACTGCGCTTCCAGCAAGCCAGCATCTGAGTGTGGCACTGGGAATACTACAGATTGCAAAAGAGGATCTTACCCATCCACCATCACTCCCTGGCCCTTCATTACGTCCTCCCTAACAGCTGACAAGCTGTGTCAGTGTTGCCTCCACCGTGTGCAGAAGGGTGACATCCATCTCCACTCCCAGACGCCTGAATATTGCAATAGTTTTAGGTCACCAGCCACTGCTACTGGGGCACCCGCTAAACTTCACAGGTTTGGGAGGGGAATCTTAAACACCAAAGCGAACACAACCTTCACAAGTAAGTCACTCCTCCCTTGCCTGTTAATGGCTTTGCAAACTCCTGTAGCTGGATTACACATCTTTAAATGTTTTACGAGCTTGTGATAGTCACTCATTCATCATTTATGGTAGGGCACTAAAATATTTTGCAGGCAATTGTGCCTAAAACTAGAATCTGTTAGTAAATATCAGTTACATAGTGAGAATTACAGCTTTCTTATATATAAGAATAATTAGAAAGTTATAATTCTTGTGACATGAGCATAATTAGCATTTTCATTTTCAAAGCGCTTTAAACAAGAATGAATCCATAAGGATCCTCATGGCAGAGGTAGGCACTGAAGAGAAATTAAAAATTATTTAATTTCCATGCAGCGCTGGGAGTGTGAGGTTGGATTACAGTCTTATACCACCATGGCTGGAAGCTCTGCTTACATGTGAATAAGTAGCACATACTATAGCTGCATTTCATTGTATATTGTACTCTGCTTTCCTTACAGGTAAACTTTTAGTTTGGGATCCTTGAAGTTACTGTGAACAGGCAGCATTCAGACATGGCAGCATTTTGCTTATTGCCAGGCAAAATAAACTGCTTCACTGTGTGGCTATCTACAAATAATGTGCTTAGTGATAGTCAACATTCACACACAATTAAGTTACTTTCTAGATCTAAGAGCTACTTCTTTATTGTAAAACAGATCCATATCATTGTAAGCAAACAGAGAAAGTAATGGTAAAGTAAATAATAAAGCACGAGGTTGTTTTCTCTGCATTGCTTCAGCAGTGCAAAGGGACTCCAGTGAGAATGATAATCATGGCCAAAGCCATTACCCAGCACAGCTGTAAAATTAGTCTAACAGTCTGAGGCAACAGCTACGCATTTGGTTCAGCACTCTTTAAATAGTTATTTTCCAGCCCAGTCAACTCCCTGATCTGTTTTGTTGCACAAATAACAGTGCTGGCACTGAGGGCAGAAAAGAGTGGTAGGAAAGAGCTAAAGGGTAAAGAGCTTCTTAAGCCCTCTCCACCAGTAGGTAATAGAACTAAGCAGTCAGGAGCCGGTGGTAGTACATCCAGGAGAAAGTCCAGTCTTATGAAATGGTCAACAAAATGTAAACATTAGCTGACAGCTGATCAAATAATGAGTCTACACAAATCTAGCAGCAATTTAGCTCTGATGTGATAAAATAATACAGAAACAGCTTTACAGCAATATATAGCCACAGTCATCAACTAATTTCTGCACATGTATAATAAATTAATACAAAACCCCTAAACTGTGCATGTTATTAAGACTTGAAGTGAAAGCTCAGAGTCAGTGTTTCCAATGCTGGATGTGGCTATAGTAATAATGACTTCAAAAAGGACTTTGGTCTGATCAGGTATTGCAAAATGGTGGCTATCATTTTCCCAGACAGAATTTTTGTCTGGCTGCAAGGGAGGGAATTATCCTCTTTGCTTCCAAAACCAGCTGAAATCCAGGTGATGGTTTTCTCAGAGTTTGGGAATCACCAACCTGATGATTCCCAGCAAAGTTTAATATTAACACTTGTGACTGTTCACTCAACTGCTGCTCAGATTTTGGCTAACACAGCTCATGCTAAATCTTGATGTAAACTGGGAGCAAGGCCATTAGGTCGAAAGGAGAGCACCAGGTGGGCAGGACAGGATGGACAGGAAGGGATAAAGGGCCATCACATAGCCATTACCACCTGGGGTTTGCTGTCTCCGGCATGGTGATTGTCTGTCAGTTTCCTCAGAATCTGTTAACTCACGGAAATGGCAGAGACCAAACTTGCAAGCTGGAATGTGTAAACACATCAGCCTAACAAAAAAACTTTGGAAGCAGATCCAACAGCAGCCAGACTTCTGAGGCTTTTCTGCTTCCCAGTGTGATACAGGGGATGCTGGCATATCCAGAGGAGGACGAAGAATGAGCACTCTCACCATCAAATAATTCACTCTTTTGCTCACAGGGACATGAGTGGAGTTACAAGTTATAAGGTGTGAGATGCAAGTTATGAATTAGAGAATTTGCAAGTGACTTGCGTGATGAATTAGTGAATTCATGTGATAGACTAGTCTGTGTAAAGGGGATTGAGACCTTATTTGTTGTGTTTGTTTCTTTCTTAATGAGCTCATGAAGTTTAATTTACAGAGTACATTGTCCTGTAAATTTGAGCGATCCAAATGGACTGTGACAACAGTCTTCGAAGGTGCAGTTTATTTCAGCATGGCTTGGTCTATTTCAGCACAGAAGAGTGAATGAAAAGTTGATTTGATTTACTTCAACTTACTTTGAAAAAATAAATAATTAAAAACCCACACACAGCTGAGGCCTGATACGTATGGAGGTTTGCCCACAGCTAGCCAGGAGGGTGAGCTTAGGAAGCCATATTCAGTATTTCAATTACATAAGATGCCTGTGAATCCCGAGAGATACAGACCCTAAATAAACTGATCTTAAACCAGGTTGGACTAGCTATTTTGTTTTCTCCCAGCCTACTTCACAACTGCCTTTGAGGTCTGGAATTTAATGATTTATTCTCTAAGTCTCACTATATGGTTTCCTATGTGACATTAGCAAATTTCTATAACATATTTCTAGAGATGTCAAAACTTCATACAACATAGCTGTGATGCTATGTGATTACTTCAAATGTAATTATACCACTTTGTTCTTTATATGATTTGACCAGAGTGAACCATCTCGATTAACCTCTTCACCAGCCTTTCTCAACTGCTTCATTTGTCTGTCAACAGCTTCCCTTATGATCACAATAATTACCATTGCAACATTCTATGAGTGCTTTTTTAAGGAGATTTGGTACCTCATCTGTGATTTATTTACAAGTATGGTCTCATGCCAAGAATTTGTAGATAATTGTATGGTCTCTGTTTAGCCTGTGAGTAATTACTAATTCCCTGTAAAATGCTTAAGAAAAAACCCTGAGTTTGAACCAGTTCAGTGAATTTTTACTGAAATGTTAAAGTAAAGGGAGGAAATGGAAATGGATCTGCCTCATTGGTACTCTGTCATGGAACAGACAACTTTTACACCAAATGGTCCCTGAGAGCTACCAGAGAGTCAGTGTGTGCCAGATCACACTGATGCTGTGTTAGGATGTTTTTCTTCTCAGTGCTGTGTCAATATCCCTGATTGTTTATGACATGCCATGTGACAGCTCTCGGCAGTAGACCAGCACAGCAGGTGCTGTGTTGTCAGAGCAGAAGAAGGTCCTGGCCCTCAAATCTTCCTGCATCCCTGCACAATGGAGGCCGGGTGAGACAGAAGTCCCATCCAGACACACCAGTGCCAATAGCCACAGCCACAGATGTGGATCCATGGCTTGAACATTGGCATTCTGCTGTGCAATGGGACTCGCCTTGGGTTGGAAAAAAAGTGTTGTTAGGCATGTTGAAGTAAGACAGCCAAGAAACTGCCAGCTAATGTGGTATTGTATGGCACAGGGGACAGCCCTTCTCCCCTGGCCACAGGATGGAGCCATGGCATGGAGGCAGTCACACACAGAAGATTCCAGGGATGGAAACAGCAGTGTTTGGAATTGTGTTACCTGATCTCACCTAAGTAGAGCTAGAGAAATGTTGCAAGAGAAAACTAAACAGAAGGTCTGTCACATTGTTGCAGATAATAATAAAAAATCAATAGGTTTGTTAAGTTTGACTGAATCTTGCTATATGTTGTGCCTTGTAGAATAGCCATAGGAACTTCTCTAGGAGATGCCGTGTTTGTGAAATAACCATAGAAACTGCACTTACATTGTTAATTGTTTGAATCTTTAACTATAGAAACTGTACCAGGAACTTATATTTTTTTCTCCATGTAAGCAAAGAAACCGTCACGGACACCACTCATGCTGCTAAGAGACCCCTGTACCCTTCCCATCTGGATTTTAATATCAAGGATGCCAATCAGTAGAGCTAAGTAGAATTGAACAACTATTGTTTTAGGGTAAGAATATAGATAAGCTTATGTAACTAGAAACACCAGTCATTTTAAAGGTTAAATTAAAAAGCATCTTATGCATTTCTATGTAAAAGAACTGATGTAATGATGACTTGACAGAAAAAGTGTATAAAAGCAAATGAATTTTGATGCAAGGTGGACATGTCTGGTTGGAGCTATCCCCCGTGTCCCTGGCACTGCAATAAAGAAGTGTCTGCTTATCTGCTTGGAGTAGATGAGTGTTTCTTCCTTGGCTAACAACATGACTTGTAATAATAAATGTTGTGTTGTATAGCTGTATCCCAGGTCTCCTTCTTGTGGCCAACAGAAGCAAGTAGTCACTGGCAAAGTAAGGCAGACATGAATGGACACAAAAACCAAAAAGGGAGCAGAAGCACCTCCCTGTCTATAGCTGGTAGCAGAAGCACCTCCCTGTCTATAGCTGGTAATGACCTTTCTCCTGGATGGACAAGAAGCAAATCTGTGCTTATTCACACACACACACACATACTACCATTGCCCACACTTTTACGATGCTCTGCCTCTGAGAAAAAATATGATGTTGTTTAAACTTTTCTTTAAAATGAGTGTAATGAGCAACCCCAATGCAGCCTGCTGACCAAGCACACATGCTCTTGTGTAGATGGGACGCACCATGCCACTCGCCCAGAGCAGCGCTCAGAGATGGGACCTGCAGGTTTCCCATAACCACCACGCCAGAGGTTAGCAAACACTCGTCTTCTCACACTTCTCATGTAGTATTTCCTGCTCTGCAGAATAGTATAAAATCTCTCCTAATTTAGCAACATTTTAGTAGAGGTTGTTACTAAATTTCCTGTCTGGGAGGATATGGCTGTCTTTGTGTTTCCAAAACAGCTAGCCAGTTGTTGTCTCCTCAGACAAAAGTCACTCACCAACCATCTCTCTAAGTTGCTACTGTGTTTTTGTTTGGACTGGAACATCCCTTCCTCTGTTGCAGCATTTATTATTACATTCTCCACTATAGACACCTTACATAGCCCTAGCAGCCAAAAATCAAAGGAGGCATTTCCCAGATAGGTGGCATCTGTTGAGACTGACTCCATTCCCCACCAGAGAAAATCAGTCCCAATTTTTATTCTTTGAGCAAAGTCTCACATCACCGTAAAATCCCAAAGCAATTTGTCTAACAACTGTCTGCTACATTCAGCTTTTATTACTGGCGGGCTTGCAATCCTCAAAGGAAGAGGTTTCAGAAATGTGTAGTAGGAGGGCTCTTTCTGCATCCCCCAGGCAACACAAAACATCTGCCACAGACTCAGCTGGGGCCCCTTTCTCTGCAGAGGGTCTCTGGCACCTCAGGGGCCAGAATTTACTGACCAGCAAAAGCGTACATCATGGTTACACCTAATTTCAGCCCTAATCTGCATGCAGTCCTGGTCAAAATGTCCCAGATTCCAAAATTTCCCACTGCCCAAAGCATTTTCAAATTTAATGTAATCCTCAGTAATCCATGTCAAACCTTGGTCAAAACCTTTTCTAACCAAAAAAGCTGCTCAACTCATCCCAACACCCCACAGAGGGGCACTCGCTGCCATTCCCATGAAAGCCCCCCTGCACCCAGCTGGCACTTTGCCTGCCTCCTGCAGCCTTTTAATTGCACTCATCCCTCCCTCCCTCCTTGCATTGCTGCTCCTGAGCTCCCCAGCTCAGGATCTGCCACTTTCTGACTATGGATTTGTTCTGGTTGATGTCCAGAGCAACTCTCTGTTCTGCTGATATGCAGGCAGCCCTGCTCAGCCAGGGGGCTCAGCCAGCCCACCCCATATGGCTGTTTATATCCCTGGACAGGCTTTTGCTGCTAATCAGGCTGACCTGGTTCCCATAGTCTCTCCTTCTCCAGTGGTGTTTCTCCCTAAGACCAATTGACAAGGCTGGGGGAGCTCACACTGCAGCTCCAGGGCACCTATTAGGGCACTCCAATACACTGGCAGCAGACAGGCACACACAAGCCTGAAAACCCTCCCTCTGAAGGGCAATAGCCACAAAACTCCTCTCCTTCAAACGAGACTTCTCCTTGCAGCTTAATAACCATGCATTGCCTAGGAGCTTTTACTCCCTCAACCACTTAAAAGCATTTCAACAAGCAAAGAGGTGTGCAGCTTCCAGAAAGCAAGCAGAGAGGTCTTCAGTTTCCCCATCCCTGGACCTTGTAGTAGACTGGTGCACGTGGATGCAGGCCCACGCTCAGCCCGGGATGTAGACAGTGCTGCTGGAAGTGTGAGCAAAGGTGGCCAAGGTAGCTGACTCCCAGAG
This sequence comes from Pterocles gutturalis, assembly GCF_000699245.1. Lineage (NCBI taxonomy): Eukaryota > Metazoa > Chordata > Aves > Pterocliformes > Pteroclidae > Pterocles > Pterocles gutturalis. The sequence continues at coordinate 10,088 of NW_010100379.1, forward strand.
ACACTGGCTTTCTCTGGGTGCAAAGTGTTTTTTCTGAAGTGTTTACCCAAGCAAAGACTGAGTTGCAATAGCTGGTCCTGAGCTCTCTCTGGCTGTGGGAACACTCATCTGTCAAATATGAAGTCTACAGAAGTAGCCAAGTGGAAATAATAATTTTTAAAGAAAACAAGAGAGTAAGAGGGTTTTGATGACCTAAGATCCCAGGAGGCAACTTGTTGCCTGGGTCACCTTTTCTCGCCCTCTTGCAGCATCATCCCAAATGGTTTGAATCAAAAGTTCAAAGATTCTTTGGGAATTTGTGTTTTAAAGATGCCTGAGAAACCTACAACAGGTTGTTCAGTAAGAGGATCTGCAAGAGGTGGTTCTGCCAGTCCATCCTGAGGGACCAGGCTGAGCTCTGCAGGAGGCCTGCCGAGGGGTGCTGACATGTTTATCCTGGACATAAACACAGATGGAGGGAAACTGCCGTAAAAAAGCCAAAGCATGAGAAGCCATAAAGGATGTAGCTATACACAAAATGCGTCAGAGATGAGGCAACTTTTAGGTTTGTTAAGCTACAGAGGAAGATTTCCTCCAAAAAAAAAAGCCTGCCTTACTTACTTGGCCAAGTGACCAAGGTCAGAGAGGCCCAGCAGGCTGCCATGGGCCAGTCACATGGGACAACCCATCCTGGCCCCCTTCCTCTTCTGCCAAGCTTCCAGGGAGGGACCCAGCCAGCAGGCATGAGTAGAGACCCTCAGTCCAGCCAGACATCCCATCCCTGGCTGCAGTGAGGGTTTGGAGGTAGGCTCTAGTCTCAGTGTCACATCAATACCCAGTGGTGGCCACCAGAATGACATGCCAGTCATGACATGTTCCAGCTGCCTCCGAGAATAGCAGTGCAACCACAAATAGGATTTGTGGGGACGATCTCCCCATTAGGAGGAAAGCATTAGCCACAGAAAGGAGGAATGAGCCTATAAAAGAATCTCACTATCGAGAGACCCATCTGGCTCTCACCAGTGAGCATTTGCATAGCTCCCAAGCATTTAACAGGAGAATTAATAAGAATATTTTTCTTTCATCCATTCTAGGCAGTAGGAGGAACAGTTGATTAATTTGCTTGTTAAAATATTACTGACATACCATACTGTAGTTTTCAAACAATCAGATCTTGATTGCTTTTGGTCATGTAAATAAAATTCTTACAAGAATTATTTTCAAGCCTATTTACCTCTATACATAAATGCAGCGTTATTTTCAAATCTCAACTTCCCTTGCCCAAACAAACTAAAGAGTATGTTTTCATGAACATGGCACAGGAAATGAAGAGCTTTTATGGGAATATTTAAAACTCACTTTTGCAGACAAAGCAGACTTAGAAAACCTCATTCAAAAGGGTTACTTTTTCAAGGGTGGAAGGGGCAAATTATGAGACTTAGAAACAGCATTCATCCTCCCAAAATAATTTCATTTTAATCACAGTGTTTACTGGATACTTATAATGCACACACAGAAGATTAAAGGTGGATGGATGGAAGGATATCTGTTGTGCAGAGCTTGGGAACTAACCCCAGATTCCAGCTTTGGAGAGAAGTTAACTGGAAATTCTTGGTGAGAATGCTTATTTCCATAATAAAACCAGAAAACAGACATCTTCCAAGTGCACTGGATGCACTACAGTGGCTTATGCCCACAAGTACATGTATTTTGGGAAAAGCCCAGATTACCAAGCTTCTGGGCCAAGGAGCAAACAAACAGAAACAGAAATGTTTCTGGGTAGAGATGGACTCTTGCCTGGAGGACTGTGGGCTTGACAGAGCATGTAACATGCCAATCTAAATATAAATCTTTGATTCATCTCTCCTTGCAGTTTCACACTTATGCTTTAACTGAATGTTCCTTAATGAAAAAGAAAAGGTTTGGGGAAAAAAAAAGAAAAAATGCAGCATATTTTCCAAAGTTAAAGCAAGTGTACGAGTAAAGTGTATCGACAGCAACACCTACTCTGCAAAGGCACAGAATTTGCCTCAGTCCCCGTTAGCCTGTAACTCTATTGCAGAATAAGCAGGGGAGGGCCAAGGCACAGCAAATGAAGGATCTGAACAGTGACACAGAGCAAACGGCAGGACCTTTTAGATCATCAAGTAACAAAACTGATTGTTCTTCATCAGAAAAAAAAAAACAATGTCAAAAGAAACCTGTAGAACCAAAAGAATATCTCACTGATAGGGCAGGAAGAATCAGTTCAATGCCAAGAGGAAAATATCTAGGGAATGTTTTTCCACAAGCAGTGAATTTGACAAAAAAAGGGAAATGATGAGTAAATTCAGGTTGAATTCAGCTAAATTCTTGGCTGAAAGGAGAGTACAGGAACAGATTTTTGAAGATGGCAAATCCTTCCATTCCAATGGTTTGCAAATAAAATTTTGCAACTTATTCGTTCAAAGTGTCATTCTATTAAAAAAAAAAAAAAAGACAAGAATAAGCATACCACCAACATTAAATTTTGGTGGAATGAAACATTTTCGTTCATTCTAAGTTTTGGCATTATGAGTTATTTGGTTTCATTCTGCCAAATAAAACTTTAGAAAATTTTGACCCAAGACATTTTTTCCCTGCTTTTTTTGGTTTGGCCTCTGAACAAAAAAAAACCCAAAGCAATGTTTCCCTGGATCTATTAGAGTCATTGAATGAAATGATGCCAAGGTAACGTCATTTTATTATAGCGAAATCAAGATGCCAAAGCATCAGATTAATCCAGAGCAGCTGTGTTCTGTTTTATGCTTGCTGACTGCTGAAGGAAATACAAAAGGAGCGATGCAATGCTACACGTGACAAATTCTGGAATGTGATCTATGTGTCTAGAACCCAAGGATGGTGGAGGCTTTTGCTCCCTCTGTCCTTTTCTTTTTTTTCCCCCAGGCTTCTGGCCACACATAGCAATGACATACCACTAGTGAGGCAGACAGGTACTCCCCAAACCTTTTTTAAAAATGGACTTCACTGACAAGCAGTGATTGCCTTTTGCTAGCACAAGTATCATCTTGGCCTTCATAGGTTATTTATTGGTGGTGTGCTGCAACGTACTTCATTTCAAAAGACATAAGTCATTTTAGCTATAAAGCTATCTGAAGTCCTTTCAATTTTTGTGTGCCCTCACTTTTAGTGCTGAATGTTCTCTGGTAGGCGACATGTGATGGATCATGAGCCAGGCACAGCCTCCCACTGCTCTCTCTGCTCCCATTTGTGCAGCTCCTATGGCCATTCCTGCCACCTGTGAGACCACTGCTGGCATCAAGGAACTGCTGCCACCATCATAAACAGCAACATGAGTGGAAACATGTTTCAGTCTCTTTCACGTGTACTTGGCAAACCTAAGTTTTTAGAGCTCATTTTTCAAAAAAAAAAATTCCATATTGTCTTCACCAGAAAATATATGTAGGCAGAGCACTGATAAGGAATAATGAATGGGAGCTAACAGAACAGTTATTAATACAGGAGGAGTCCTCATAGCACTCTGCTTCCAGCAGCAATGATCTGTCCCCATCTTGATGATGGTCCATGTCTGGGGCTTGGGGGACTGAGAGCAGCATTTGCTGCCAGGTAAAGAGCTGTTTCGCGCCCCCTTTGTGCTCCCTGCTGTGGCTCCATCAGAGAATGGTAATATCTTATATAGAAATACATTAATTAAGCAAGCACCAATAAAAGTGATCCCTTTGAAAAGCACCCAGTCAAAGCTGCCAGTTAAGCGTTTCATGAAAACATCAATAAAATGCAGTGTGTACTACAGCCAAAACAGAAATTGTCTTCCTGACACAACAGTAAACAAGAGAAGGAATGGAGCAGTAGCAGAAATTATGAATTAAAGACAGGGAGCATAACATTTTGATATCCATGCAAGAGCTTAAGAACATTATTTTTTTACTGGCATGAAAACCATAAGTAGAGTAATATAATAAGGTGTGATATTTTCAAGGCAAAGACACTGTGGCCATTGGCTAAAACATGCATAAAGGACAACCAGTTGTTGGAGAGAAGATTTTACGGGAAGCCAGGTAACGTACACACACTGGCATCCTCAGTCCCTTTCCAACACTGCTGTAAGCAGTTGTTCCCCAAAAGAGCAAATTTAGATTTAGAAATATGATGTTATGTCAATTTATTATTCAGCACATGGTGCATACAACAGGTGAGGGCTTTGCTTCATAGTTTTCAGGTTCATAATGAAAGTATAAGCCAGAAATGTATACCCAGGCTGTATGCCGGATTCACCCACTGTGGATCTGGTACCCTGAGCAGCTGCTTTGCACCAAATCCTAAATAAAGGACAGAAAACTATTTTTACACTTATTGAACTTTTCTCTTTTGAAACTGAGGATTCACAGATACCATCCTTGAGATACTGAAAGAGGAAGACAATTTCACTCGTTCAGAGAACAGAATATTTGAATATCTGTTTTCAAAGACACTTATAGACTTTGGTAATTAACATAGACTAAAGTCATAAGGACCCTCTCATCAGCAGTAGCATCTATTCCCAGTATTGCCATGAGTGAAACAGGAGAGCCAAGTTTGGAGACCCACCCTTTAGACTGTGGGCTTGCCAAAACTAAATTACCTCTGCATCTTTCAATCTGGAATCAAAGTTTTTTGTCTCCCGGATACCCTTTGTCTGTGGTATTTGTTCCACATAGCTTACACAATGGCACTGGAATGGGAGTGCCACTGTCTGCTGCACAGAGGATGCACCTTCAGCCCAGGGACTTGCCTCCTTATCTGACTATGCTGGCTATGAGGATCCCATTTTGAAGTGCTACGGTAATGTGCTGCATTTAAACTGCTGCTTACAGAAGTCCTGAAAATAGGCATGAAGGCAATTTATATTCCCATTCATGTTACTGGTTACTTGTATCAGGCAGATTAGACTGCTGAGAGGTCTCCTTGCTGCATCCCATAAGGGCAGGTGAGACCTGTAGGCTTGGACTTAATTTAGGCAGGCAAGAAGTCAAGCATGCATTGCTGGAGCTACAGCGTGAAATGGCTTTCAAGGCACTGCATGACCAGCCTACCAGGTACGGAGCAGAAGTTGCCTAAGTTAAGCGCATGAGTTAGTATCTGCAGTATTAAGACTAGATTTTAAGCTCTTTGGTCCAGGAAAAGCATCTTCCCCTTTGTAGAGCTGAGGTAAAAATCCACAACTTCCAAATGTGACAAGATTCTCTACTATAAATTATGCATTAGCTTTCTGTGCAAAGTCTTTCAGGTGACAGAGCAGCAGATGGTTTTTGAGTCACGTGTACACGTTTCTCAGCACAAGAGGTTCCTGTGGAAGCTTCTAGGCACAAAAACCACAGAAAAGATCAGATAAAATCCTTTCAAAGAGGAACAGAGGACAGAGGAAAAGATGTCATTTCAGTGACAACTTTTAAAAAAAAATCAAATACTGAAGAAGATACTACAGCATATATTTAAAGCTGAGAAGAAGTATCCTGGATTTAGACACAAATTGATATATGAGGCTTTGTGTCTTTTTTCCTTTTAGTGGTTTTTGAGTAGGTTGTCACAGGGGCCCCTGAGAAGACACACATAAGATGACAGGCACAGGATGACACCAGAAGTAAAAGCACAAATTGCAAATGGTCAAGGACTGGTCAGTAAAGGAATGCAACTCAGAGCTGGGCAGGGCATGTTTTAGAGCATAACGAAGAAGCCATTAAAAAGGGAAAAAAAGAACATATATTGAGTAGATATAACACATCTCCTATATAATGAATATGCAAAGCAGGAAAAAAAGAGGAATTTAAAAAAACCCTACTGCAAGACTGGGAACAGAGGGAGACCAGAGTGAGAGGAGGTGCCCTGCACTGTGCCATCCCCTCGCCCAGGCAGTAACAGCGTCGTGCCCGGCCAACGCTGTTCCACAGCGGGTCCTCACTCCCCTTCTGCGGAGAAGGAGTGCTGTCCTTCTGAAATTCTGTAACCACCCATCAAGTGTTATCTTTTTGTCTGTCAGTTAAATAAAGTAGAATTACAAAGAGCTGTGTACACACGCAAGTGTGTGTGCGTGCGTTAATCCGAGTGCGTGTTTTCTGCTCCAGCCTTCCCACACAAGATGATTGAGACCACAGTTAGACTAAAGGCAGATACAACCAAGCTGTGTTTTTAAAAAAATAATTAAAAATGTGCAATAGGAAAAAAGAAAAAGAAATCCACAAAACCTCTCTGTACTTAAAGATTTATAAAACAGTGTAAAATTTCGGATAATGAATAAATAATTAATTTCACGAATACTTGCTAAAGATGCATTTCCTTGCTCGAGGAATTCCTGAAATGAAGCTTGGTAAATGCAATGAACCTATGAAAAGAACAGCATTAATTCCATAAAGTTCTGAATTTAACAGATATTTACTTCAACATGAAATGTGAATTCTTATTCCATCAATCTTTCTGGAACGATATTAAGATTCAGACACCAAGCGTGGCAATGGAGTGCGAAGGCTCGCAGTACGCCAAGCAGCTCCTCGCTGCACCTGTTTACGATTGATTGCCTCATTATAATTTCACACAGCAGGAGAGAACATGGCTAAATTCACCTTTGGAGAAAACTGAAAATTCACTGGCTTTATTAATGTCCCTTTCATCTGCAGCCCTCCATGCTGCTTCCTAGGGGCCAGGCAGTGCCGCATGGTAAAATGGAGCTTTATTGCCCGGCGCTGGATGGCAAAGAATTGCATCAGAGAAGTCTCCAAGCTACTGACACGGTGAATGCATATGATAGAGCAGAGGAATAAGAAACCGTGCCTATGAATGTGTTTTGTTGTTTCCCGCCCCCCCCCAAATGGATAAATCTAACCAAGAGCAAGGATGGAATAATACATAGAGAGGAAGGAACCAGGAAAATCACTGAATTTTTCATGTTTTCTTAAATCATAATAAAACACCATCCCTGCAGACAGGTGGGCTCTGTGCTGTGGTGCACAGAACCAGAGTTTGGGCTTCACAGTACAGTTTTTGTTTCCTGGGCTAGCGACCCAGTGCTGCTGGACTACTCACTGCCTTCAGAGCTGCCAGGAAGGCTTTGAGCATCCCTCCAGGCACTCCCCAAAGTTGACTCAGAGAGTAAATTTGAGGGGTAGCCTCTTAACCTCTTGGAAATTAAGTTATTACATCCAGAGTGCCATAAGAAAAAAAATGCTGTAGAAATGTATTTCATCAGTACTGATGTTCCTCCTGACAATATTTGCAACCTCTTATCTCTGTTTGTTTTTTGTATGCACACTGCTGAAAGCAAAATTTATTTGCACATGGGGGAATCTTGGCAAATAGGCAAATACATTCACTCAAAGCAATACGTAAGAATCACACATGCAGAGACTGGTAACAATCACACTGAAATAGGTGACCAGCCACAAGCCCCAAAATAGCAAGTACCCAGTGAAATGGTTGTAGCACTGGAATATGCTTGCATAAATTATTCATAGAATGATTCTGAATATTGACTATGTACAATGTTAAGGCAGTCTGGGAAACTCTGCACACATACATTTTCCCTTTTTGTAGATTTTTTTTAACACTTGTCCTGCTGATCCGCTTAATTCCCTCTCTCCTCACAGCCTTTGCAGACAAAGGTGTAACTGAGTGTCCCTTTCCAACAGCAGCCCTCATAAATCAGAGTCTGACCAACTTTGAACACTAAGACCAATAGTTAATATGAGCGAAATGGTTAAATCGGGGTTCCTTTGTTGCAACAACAACCTATCTGTTATTAGCAAATCCTGCATGCTTGATGCTGAAAATGCTTATGGAAAATTAATGCTGAGTTGCCTTGTTTTATTTGCCACCAGTGCACTGCACTGGATTTTGGTTGCCCAGATCCTATGCTGACCAGTCTGTAGCAATCAGTCACTTGCCCAAAAACTGCTTATGTCGGTAAGGTGAGATAAAGTACTAAAGGTCCAAAAAGAGGCAGCTTGACACCACTATTTATTTCCTGTGATTAATTCAGCACCGTACTAGTGGTACCACGCAACAATTTCAGTTCTTTTCTAGACTGAAGGGACGCAAGAATAATAAATATTCCTTTCTTAAGACTCACGGAAGGTGAATTTGAGGATTCTCTTGATTCATTACAACCAGAGCATTTAATTCTGTTCTGACAAGTGCATTAATTTAAGTCAATGAATCTTGGGTGGAAAAAGAATGAATCAACCAATTTCATTTTATTTATATTTGGTAATAAAAAAAAAAGTGAGGAAAAAAATCTGATACCACTTTTCCTTTACTAATTCTCCATCAACAAGTAAAGAATAAGAAGTACTTTGTGCAGGGTTGTAAATTCTCTTACTAATGGTGTTCCCTGTGGCACTTGTGCACAATGAAGTGAAAAGGAAGCAATGCTAGTTTGTTCTTGAAAAGAGAAGAGGCAGAAAATTAACATCTGACAGGTAGCAAAGGACAAACACAGATGGGGAGGGTGGTAAACAGCAGAGGTCAAATGAAATGAATAAACAACCAACAAATTCTGAGAGGTTTCAGAGGCAGAAGTCCTCTGTTTCAGTCAGCAAAGCCCTAAGCAGAAAGTGATAAGCTTGTGGCCACATGCAACCCTTGTTTCCAGTGTCTCGGGATACATCTTCATGGCACAATATCAGGCCACACAGAGACCCTGAATGAACTTCCTGAAAGAGCTAAAGCAACTAAAGCCTTTCTGAGAAGTGCATTAAGAGTGTTACTTTATCCTGGCTAGACTGCTTCTAGTCCTGAGAGGATGATTGAATATAAGTCTCTCAAGCTCTAGAGAAAAATGTAGCCATCAGGTGCTTGTGTGCCATCTGCACAATATGGTACTTTTCCATCAAGAGAAACTCACCATTGCCTTGACTGATGCTGTTTCTTTTGTATGACTAACTTGCAGATCTAGTGATGTAGGGATTATTTCAATTATTATGGGAAAAGAAGTAGAAATAAGAATAAAATCTCTTGAAGAGTAAATGGATCCACTGAAGCAAAAATAAAACTCACCACTGATATCAATATTACAAGGGGTTCATCTTTACAGCCAAAAACATCCTTTCAAACAAGATGGAAAGGCCAAATTAGCATCAGGAGCCATGTAGTCCTACTAGTGGTAAATTTATGACTTCTATACCTATTAGGTATGACAACTTCACAATTGTTAGTACATTTATCAAGTATATGAATCATGCCATCTCCATTTTTCAAGTACAAACTCAAATGCCCCTCAGGGAATGTCAAGATACTTAGCATCTAACCTTAACCAATTTCCATGGAAAACAAATAGGTGTTATACCTTGAAGAATCTGACACTAAATTAATTCCCTTGAGTCTTGTAAGTAATCAACTGCAGAACAGAAAACTGAATTCAATTTCCCGAGTCCAAGTCTGGCAACCTAATCTCTGGACAGGTTCCCTCTCCTGCATGTGAAAGCAGCAGCCTGGAAATGGAGCCACGTGGCGCACATCCACCAAGCCTTTGACCTTGTTGTGACAGGAAGGATCAGTGGGACCTCTTGGGGCAGGCTATATGGTAAGAGAGCTTGCTCTATGGAGTAAGTGCTTACTATAGGTTCTTATTGCCCAGAGTCACTTGTGCAGGTATTTATTGCTTCAAGAAATATCATCAATCCACCTGATTTTTTCTTTAATCTCTTCCACCATACAAGTGCTTGGGAACTCGATACTAGCACAGCCCTGCCAGGAGCCACAGTGGGCACAATCTGAGGCAGAGCATGTTTTTTGCATTGCGAGCATGTGCTAGTGCATTACCAGTAGTCCCATGTGCTTTGAGGTATTCCTGTTAAGAACAACTGCTGAGGACCTCAAGGGAGAAGGGGACTGCACAAGAAGAGCAGCCTTCCAGAGCAGATGAGACCTGCAAGTTCAGAGGCAGATTTATTGTAGCCCTTCTGGCACATCTATGTTCTCAAGAATCCCATATTTTTCTCTCCACGGGCCCACAAAGATTCTCGTTCCCCACCTCCAACCCACAGGTGAGTCATAAGTAGAAAAACATTTCAAGGTGAATATTGCGGTGTTTTCTAAGCCTCCTGCCCCACTTCTGCAGGCTTTACTTGGGAGAGTGATATAAAGCACCAAGTCAGGGAGGGCTCCTATAATCCCTGAGATTTACATATAAAAATTCAGTCCTGATTAGCTCTGCCTTTTTCACCTCTGAAACAAATGGAGGAGACTTTGGATTCATGGATTCTAGGAATAAGTTTTTTAAATTATCAGAGCATGTTTATTTAATGTGAAAAATAAATCTGTTCCTCAGTGAGTTTATAGGACTATTGAATAAATTCCACAGCCAAACACAATCTTAATCTTCAATATCCTGTTGCTCATCACAACAGCAGATTTAAATCTAATTAGTCAGTTTATTTTTGATTTTTTCTTTTATGAAAGATGTGAAATCCAAATGATTGCTTGACAGTGGGTTCAGAAATTACTTAAACAAGGACTTGATCAGAAGACAACTGAAATCAATGTTTTCAGTGAGTTTTGGATCAGGCGCTGTATACAGTAAGTTATGTAGAAATATCTAAACATATTCTGTTGTGTAGGAACACTTTAGAAAAGCTCCCATCTCCGTATACAATCATTGCCTTAAGATTACCTATTGCTTCCTCAAAAAGCTTTGAAAGATGTTTTATTTGGAAACAATTTTATCAACATGTCTGATACATAGTATATTTTCCCCATTGCTCTGATTCAATTACCACTAGTATTATTATTAATAAATCACAGTTGCTATGGAGATAATTAAGTCTGCAAATAAAAGATTATGACTGAGCTTTTGAGGCAAATAAACAGTGTCAGGAACAGATTAACCCTAAACTAGCAATGAGTTGATTTCCATGTGAATTGTGTAATCAGAAAAAGGAGAGAAGAACAAAAAACCAAACCAAACAAAATCCCCAAACCCCAAAATGACTAAATCACCATTTAATATTTAAATATTAAATATTTAATCACCCCATATCCAGCATTTTCTGATGTCTTCCTGGAGACACCATGTCTGCTAGAATGTTTCACTTCAAAATCTGAATATTTATTAAATTACATTACAGCTATCCCAAGGGCCAGGCACTAACACGTTATCACACCAATGTGTTTACCACTGGCAGCTGTACCAGTCAAAAACAAGCACTAAATGTGCTGCGTGTACACACAACTTCGTATGGCTGCTTATTTGAAACAGGATTGCAGAGTTAGAGGCAAATGTACACTTTAACGTTGATACAAATGTAAGTTTCAGCATGTGAAAAAAGCTTTTAGCCTTGAGCTATGAATGTGACTGTACCAGGCCAAGAGTATTTTGCCTACAGTAAATTGGGGGTTTCTTTATAGTTTAAGGAGGGCTGCTAAGAGATGCTCTTTATCATTTAGGCAGAAGATAGTTTCACCTAGTCATGCCCAAAAAAGTATGTATTTCTGAAAGCGAGGTGGCAGATGGGAAGCAAACCCTTGGTAAAAGATTGAAATCAACATGTTGATCAAATTACATTCTAAATGGAACCACAGAGAGTAAATTAGGTGTAAACGTTATACCCAGAAAGGATCCCAAGCAACAAATTTGGTTAAACGTTTTTCGCTGCGCAGAGATCTTGAGTTCGTTTAAGTATGGGTGGATAAAAGAACAGTTTTCTTCTCAGTTCTGTCTCTAAATTCATTGTAATTGCATTGCCAACATCTGTGCTATGTAAACAAATTCTCATTTACATTTGCTTTCATCTTTGCTGCTGTTAAGCATGATTTCAGGAGAGCTAGAAAGCAGCGAGGCTTGGGTGTAGTAAGCCTTAAAACCCTCCATGCTGGCCACTGCAATGCCATTCCCAGGGCCTCCAGAAAGAAAAAGCTGTGATCTTCTGGAAATGAGAGAAGTGAGAGCCAGTGCTGGCCACTCACAGTGTTTGCACAACAGAAATGTCCTTCCAAAGCCAGGATTGGGAGAGGTTTTTCTCAGTAGCAGGACACTGGTGAAGACTGCCAGCACCCTACAGTCTTGGAGTGAGTTTCTAACAGCGGTCCTCCTTCCGCGCAAAGTTTAAGGAAAACACTCGTCCCCACTAACTCTCTCTCCAAAGATGTTAATCATCTGTCATTCCCATTCCCCTCCTTCCTAACTTTCATAATAACTGTTAATGGAATAAAGTACAGTCTCTCTCTCTCCTTCACAAGGTTGACTGCAGGTGGTCACGGTCAGAGTCTCACGTAACAGCACTTCAAGAGCAATTCTTGTTCTGCTAATTAGATTATGTTCTCAGCACTTCATGAAAACACAGAAGGAATTTTGAAGTAATAAAGTCAACAGCTGAGATATGACAGAGAAAACTGCTAAGCAAACCTGAGTTTTTGAAGTTCGAAGTTATAGCAAAGGCCTTTACAGGCAAAGACTTGAAGACATATCTGTGGAAAGAGAGCCCTTTTCTTTCTCCATAGTCTGACTGGTGCATCACCTCAAGCTAAAGATTGTTTTGACTTCCCAGTTCACGTGCATGATGTATGACTATCACAGCCCTGATTTTTCACAAGTGTTCAATGCCCACAACTTCAGCTAAACTCAACAGCACCTGGTTTTGCCTAGCTCCTCTGAAAAGCCAACCCTGTATTTCTTCTCTTCTCTGAGCAACCTTTGCAGCACAAATCAGATTGAAGAAATATATATTTACAGCAATCCTCCTTTCAGAAATTCTGAACAAGGCATCAAAGTTATGATGTTCTGGCTGATTGCAAAAATATATATATTTTTTTAAACAAACAAACAAACAAGTCTACATCTGACCTTTCACTCCAAAATAGAAACTTTTTTTGAATCACGGGATTTCCTGGAAGAAATTAAACCTCTGGTTCTTGCCCAGCTCTGCTCTCTCCAGTCTTGTTCCTGCTCAAGTGTGAAATCTGGGAAACCCAGTCATTGCCACACTCTCCCTTTGCATCTTGTGGTCTTGCCAGGTGGCACCAGCTGTGTTTTGTTCTACAGAAAAGAGGCTCAGCTGCTTCTATTGCTGACCACAAAGACTGATAGTTTAGCACATTCAGCTGCATTGGAGATTTATTATTTCCTTCCTATAGGATCTTTATTCACAGGCCATTAAGCTTCCTCTTTTATATCTAGAGTAGATAGGGAATTTTGTATGACAAAAGAATTGCCACATGAAAAAGTCAATTTGAAAGCTTCCCAAATATGTATTGTCTTGGGGGTGGCAGGCAGAATCTAGCACCTTTATATTTTGGTTTGTCAAAAGATATGCAAAGGTTTTTCATCTTGCTCTTAACATCAGTCCATGGTTCTTTCTGAGAGCTGTTGTTCAGACAGCTGAAGTGTGTTCCCCACCAGAACACACTTCCTCCTCTTTGGCCAAACTAGCTCCTGTGATGAACCATTACTTAGCACAAAAGCAATGTTAAAATACTGGAAGTCCTCAAAAGATTAAATTCCTTCTTCCCCAGACCCTGCCATCTGTCTCTGCCGAGAGAGTTTGGCTCTTTACTGAGCTTTGCTCTCATCAGTTGTTTTAAAACTGTACACCCAAATGGGTTTGGTGGATGTTGGATAACATCTGTTTAGAGCCTCCAGCACCATAAGCACACTCCTATTATAGGTACTAAATGGTTGCAAAATCTCATTCAAGACTGAGCTTCCTTAAGTACACTAGCAAGCCATGTTTTCCATAAATTTATCTGGAAAACCCCTTAAGGATAATTTCTGAGACTCTTACAAGCCTACCCAGCATACAGCCAACCGCATCAGTGAACAAGAAAAATTCTACCATGCCCTAACACGAGCAAGTAGCAACCATTTTTTGCCCCTAGGCAGTTTGAAGATAAGACCTTGAGGTTTGAAGGTGAGGAAAAAATTTCTACATTGAAGTGAAACTCAGTGTAAACATTTGTTTTCTACTCTAAGCATGCAGGAGTCCTCTGAATTGGCATCTCATCTGAATTTAGCTGCCTAAAAGCTAGATCCTGAATCTCAACTTAGTGTCTAGTCTCTCCCCTGATGTCTGCAGAGACACATAAGCATTTCTGGGGGTGATTAAGTCCACCTACTTGGGATACCTGGAAACAATATCATAATTTTTGGTAGCTAACATTAGGTCAGGTGAGTCTGGACTGATGGTGAATCTCCATCAGGCTTACTCAGGGCAACATTCAAAATTTCTATAGGGCCTTAGTCTGTTTCTTTCTACTCTGTTATGAATACACAAGTGTAAGGGCCCTGAAGGTACTGACAGGCTTTAATCACCCTGACTAGTTGGTAACCATCTTTCTCTGTAATTCTCCTCCCTCTGCAACCTTTTTCCTCTGGGGTCTGCTTGTGTTCAAGGTCAGCTCCGATACATATGGTAGTGGTGGTACAGCTGTGAGCCCTTGAGGTGAAGATGACTAACCAGGTGCTGAGCTGTATTAGCAGAAGTGTAACCAGCAGCCGAAATGAATTGATCCTCTTCCTTTCTATCTGGCACTTGTGAGACCACCTGTGGAGTACCATATCGACTTTTGGGCTCTCTGGTACAAGAAAGACATTGACAAACTGGAATGAGTCTGGCAGAGGGCCACCAGAATAGGACAACTGGAGGGCTGGCTCACACAAGTGCAAGGAGAGGCTGGGGAACTGGGCTTGTTCAGCCATAAGAGGAGGAAAATGCTCAGGGGGGATCTTATGGCTGTCTTCAACAACCTAGTGGCAGCTTCCAGAGTAGACAGGGAAACTTGCTTATAGGTACACAGCAAAAGCACAAGGGGCAAAATTGTGCAGCAGGCAACAGACAACAAGTTGCAACAAGGGGAATTCCAGATGAATATTAAAAACTTTTCTCCATCAGATGTGGTCAATTATTGGAAAAGGTACTCAAATAAGCTGCAAAGTCTACGCCTTTGAGCTCAAAACTCAGCTGGACAAGACCATGACAACCTGACCCAGTTTAGCATGCTATTAGCAGGAAGTGGGGCTGGGTGACACCCCAAGGCCCACTCTACAAGTCTGTGTGCACCTCAGGGTTCACTCAGCTCCCACTAAGTCGGTTTCAGACCTCTGCCAACTTGAATGTGGGCTTTCTACGAATTCTGTTCCATTACACTTGGAAAATAAGGATAAAATTTGTTCTGAAAATGCGACAAAAATTGAGATATTTAAAAAAATCATTCATAAATGAAGAAACCTTCTATTTCAAAATTTCCCAACCAAAACATTTTATTTTAGTTTATTAGTCAAATTCTAGATGTGGTAAAACCTCCAATTTTGATGCCTTCCACTAGCACACACATGCATGGGGCTAAAATTATTTATATTTAAGATCGAAAGGTCTGGCTAAGACGTTGTCTTTACTATAGGAATGTTCCTTTTTACTAAAAGCTGACAGTCTGTGATTGTTTCCAACTTCCCATTTCTGAGCTAAGGTAATACTGGGTGTTCCACTCCTGTAGGCTTCACCAAGAGCCACCTCTCCATACTGTCATGTTTATTACTGTTTGATTCCTTAGAATTGTAGCAGTTAGCAAGATACTTAAGTAGCCCACCCCTCCCAGGGATGGATACCTGGCTTTCTTAACATCAAACTGATTTCCTCACCGCTTGCTTTTGTTTCTGAAACAGTACATAGATGGGGCCTCTGCAATCACTTGGCAAGGAACAGAGGAGCAGAGGGGTAGATGCTGTCCAAATGTTCTCTCACTATGATCATAAATAATAAAGCTTCTGTCTGACCTGTCTTAAATTGCACTTGCGTAATTACACACTTAGAGTCCCCAGATTCTCCGACACATGCAAATAAAATATAAAAATGGAAGTGCTCAAACCTGTACAACTTTTGTACTTAATAAGGGCTTGCACAGCTCACCAATATACAAAATGAACAAAACTCAAAGGTGTGAAAAACAACTGGTTGCCCATAATCACAGGGGTGAAACAAGATGGAAAACTTAAAGGCAATTTTCCTCTCTACAACAGCTCCCAGAAAAGGCAGTAAGGGGAAGGGTGGAAATCTGATAAAATCTATTTTGCATTCAAAGAGGCATAAAGCAGAATTACTGAACAAGTGGGGAAAGAAAGAGGGAAGTGAATAGGCTGGACAGTGTTCAAGGCAGTAATGGTTGTGAATGCTAATGTTCTTGCTGCAGTTCCCAGCTAAGCGAATTTAATGTGATGACAAACAGCAATAAAACACGACACTACCCTAACATCAAGACACTGCATGTTACCATTTAAAGATAATTAACTTCATTCATCATAAAATTTTACCATGGCACCTGGCCTTAAAGTATACCAAGAAGATAAGGAATTTCTGCACCAAAGTGGAATTGGAGATTCAAAGCAGTTTCCCTCACGAGGTGTGACAAAATTGTACTTCTACCCAAGTACGTGTTTCCCGGTTTAGTATTGTTGAATAAATTGCTTTTTTTTGGTGGTCTTTATTACAGCATCCCTTTTGTTAATTGAAGAAAATATTTATATAATATTCTGGCAGTTGCTTAGGTTATTAAATCTACTACCTATAGAATTTGAATCCTACTACCACAAGGGGTGCAGATTTATGTTACAAAGGTTTTTGTCCCAGTTTTTCTTGCTTTGTAGAAAAACAGCACATCCCACTCATTAGTGGAATAAAGACTCATTTCTTCAGAGCATAGGGCTGTCCTATGGCATCTGAGCAACTCTCAGCACTTGTTCAAATTCCCCCCAGTTAAGCAGTATAGTGTGATCAGTTCCTGAAATTTGCAGAGCTTAGATAAGGCTCAAACATATCTGAATTTCTTCAGAAATGTTCTTTCCTAAGGAAGTTTGATTAAAATTTGGCTGTTTCATGCAAGATTCTACAAAGACCTCAGTTAAAGAAATTTCTTTGTAAACCCATGGATAAGGTGCTTGCTTCCTAGGACTACATGAATGGGAGAAAGCGCATAGTTTCTGAGTCAGAATCAAGAGTCAGGTAGAGTTGCTTGACTTCCAGTTTGCTTGTATCTATCAGCTTGTTTTCTTTCTTTAATGCATGATTTTCAAGCTCAGCTAGATTGGTGGTTTTCATATATTTTATTTGGAATAAAAATACTACTATCTTGGAACAAGCTCCTGATATTAATTTTTTTACCACTGTCCAAAACATTTTGAAGATGAACCTCTCAATTATCATTTGCAAAACTGTTGAAGATAGGTAATGTATCTCAGATGTCTAACACAGGCTGAAATCTCTGCTGTCATCTCTTTGCTTTTATGGCTTAGCCATGCCAAAATAAAAAATAATTGCAGATTTTTCTGAATCTGCTGTGGCTATGCTTTCAAACTGTGGTGGTTTTGGCTGGGATAGAGTTAATTTTCTTCACAGTAGCTAGTATGATGCTATGTTTTGGATTTGTGCTGAAAACAGTGTTGATAATACAGGGATGTTTTAGTTCAGCCTTAAGAGGAGGAAAACAATCAGGGGAGATCTTATGACTGTCTTCAACAATCTAATGGTAGGTTGCAGAGTAGACAGGGAAACTTGCTTGTAGGTACACAGCAAAAGCACAAAAGGCAAAATTGTGCACTGACCAGTGCTTACACAGAGCCAAGGCCTCTTCTGCTTCTCACACCAGCCCACCAGCAAGTTGGCTGGGGGTGCACAAGAAATGGGGAGGGGACACAGCTGGGACAGCTGACCACCACT
Organism: Pterocles gutturalis; assembly: GCF_000699245.1. NCBI lineage: Eukaryota > Metazoa > Chordata > Aves > Pterocliformes > Pteroclidae > Pterocles > Pterocles gutturalis. The sequence continues at coordinate 27,736 of NW_010100379.1, forward strand.
GGCCAAAGGGTTATTCCATACCATATGACATCATGCTCAGCATATAAAGTTGGGGGAAGAAGAAGGAAGTGGGGGGATGTTCAGAGCTACGGTGTTTGTCTTCCAAGTAACCATGATGCGTGGTGGAGCCCTGCTTTCCTGGAGGTGGCTGAACACCTGCCTGCCAACGGGAAGCAGTGAATGAACTCCCTGTTTTCCTTTGCTTGTCCATGTGGCTTTTGCTTTACCTATTCAACTGTTTTTATCTCAACCCCCAAGTTTTCTCACTTTTACTCTTCTGATTCTCTCCCCCATCCTAGCAGGGGGGGAGTGAGTGAGCAGCTGTGTGTTGCTATTTCCAGCTGACCGAGACGTGACTGAGGGAGCGAGATGACCCTGGGAGATGAGGGACCCAGAGCCAGAGAACACTTCCAGACAGAACCTCATTTATATACTGGGCATGATGTGCATGATATGGAACACACCATTGGCCAACTTGGGTTTCAATCCTAAACCCAAGGTCAAATCCTAGGCTAGTAACTGGGGCTGTGCTCCCTCCCAGCTTCTCCTGCCCCTGAAGATACTGCCACAACAGAGAAGCTGAAAAGTCCTTGACTGTCCTGGCAGCAACTATAAACATCAGTATGTTATCAGCCATCTTCTCAGGACAAATCCAAGACATTGCCTCTTACAAGCTACTATGAAGAAAGTTAACTCTGCCCTAGCTGAAACCAGGACATTCTATTCTAATAACTGATTTTTGTTTTTAAGTAAATTTAATCGAGCCTGGCCTCAAGCACCAGCAAGTGTATCCCAAATTTTGTTCTACACTGAATTACTAGTTTATTTCAATTAATGTAATGGATTACACTTAAAAATATTTCCAGAGCTAAAATATAATCTTTTTATTGTTGAAGCACATTCCCATTTCTGTAAGAACTTTAGCATTATCTCTCTAATATTGCTTAAAGCATTGTAGGAGGGTTGCTCGAAGTAGATAAATCCAACTGAATGAACTTTTTAACATAATGAATAAAGCTTTACCTTCTGCTTTTCACTGAACATTTTAAACCTCATAAAATATCTGTTGTCATCCTGAATCTCACTAAATCTCCCATACTCACTTTTGGATCATTAGGCTTTATAAAACAATGGTAATTTTAGGCAGTTATTCTTTATCATAAAGCTTGAGGAAAATCCCTCAGTGATTCATTTCTTACTATGGATTGGTTTTGTTGCTGTTGCTGTTCATTTTAGAAGGATATCCTTCACATTGTGAATTTAATGCCATGGATTTAGTCTGTTTGAAGATAACAGAATAAGTTTTATTTTCACCCTGTTTACTATCTAGTTTTCCGTGCCCTGGGACTAGAATTTGATTATCACCACACATAGGATATTACTGTTTGCCTTATAGAATTTTTTTAAGCTGTAGCATTCCTGTCACTTCTAAAATAAAATACATTAAAGATCTCTGAGAGATATAAACTCTGGTCGACATACTTCTCCTTCCACTAATTTATTATTGTGATTTAAGACACTGTGAAATCTGCAGTCCCTTTGAATTCCCTCGATTAGGATCCATAAATTGTGACCAAAAAAAAAAAAAAAAAATAGAAACCACCTCAAAAACCCCACCACCACAAAAAGGTGAAAGGCATACTCTTTTTTACCAGTCACAAACTTCTTTAGGTTTGAATGATCAGACAGAGCTCATTTCCTCTTCTCTTTTTATATAATTTACTCTTTACTCAAAACAACAGCTAAGAATTCCAAGGTGGTAAATAAAACTCTAAGCTAATTATTAGAAAAGATACAACATCCTAATTTAAACCTTGAGTTATGCTGACAGTATATAACATGAACCTTGAGTGTAATTCTCAAACCAAACTTGCTGTTGACTTCCTCTCAAGTAGAGATGGGTACTACCATCTCTAAATAAAAATAAAATTCTGTATTCTGCAGCCACAATTAACCGCCTCAGTTTATCACGCTTCAAATCTGGGCGCACAAACCTAAACTCCAGCCCCTAAGCTTGATTTCACTGTCATAGTTTCTTTTCAAAAAGTGATAAAAACATCTTAAATCACTCACAGATGTACCTCTGAATGCTGAGGAACTGAAGAAACAATGAACACTTAGGTAAAGTAACTCAGAGATGTCTGATTAAAATTAACATACACAAGTATTTGTATATCTTTATTCATCCAGCTTGTCTCTATGATCACACAGTATTCCACAGTATTGAGTATTCACATCTCATGTGAATCTTATCAATTGTGTCAATGGTAGGCTTAAAAAAAATCATAGACATAAACAACAATGTTTAAGGGTACTTTATATGCTCCCAAAAAGAAAATACGTTGATGAGTATATAGAAATTTTCATTTTCAATATGCACATATAGTCATATACCAGTGGCGTCTAAACAGGATTTGCACACTAATTTTTCCTTTCTATGAAATACATCATCAGGTGTTTCTGGAAGCAGTTTTACCTAGTGCTAATTTCTCTTGAACTGTGTGAATTTATATTAAATATTTGTTCTGTGTCCATCAAGGATCCAGAGTGTTCAGATATATCCTGTTATTGTGTTAAGCTTTTTAGTCTTTTTTTAAAGCTATTTTTCTGCTTTATCCATTAGCTTATTAATTGTAACCTGATTTTCTCCCTGCTCAACTTGACAAGCTTGCGTGCTTTCTTCTCCTGTTCATTTACTCTCTTTTTATGAATTTATGATGCTTTTTCTTTCTATTTTAGATACTCTTCAGTGGTTTTATTTAAGGTGCTGACTTCAATGGCATCATATATTATAAAGCTAAACAAATACAGGAGTGAGCCCTTTGTTCCTAGGTTATTCAGAGTTTGCACATTTCATTACCTGCGAACAACTTTCCGTAATCTTAATTTCAATTATTTTGGTTATTAAAGAAATGGCTACTGAATGTTTCTGAAGTATTGTGTCCTGGTTTCAGTTGGGACAGAGTTAACTTTCTTCATAGTAGCTACTAAGAGGCTATGTTTTAGATTTGTGCTGAAAAGAAGGCTGACAACATACCAATATTTATAGTTGTTGCCAGGACAATCAAGGACTTTTCATCTTCTCATGCTTTGGTAGTATCTGCAGGTGCAGGAGAAGATTTATAATTACTGGTTTAGGATTCGACCTTAGGTTTAGGACTGCGAATCAAATTGTCCAATGGTATATTTCATATCATGGACGTCATGCCAAGTATGTAGATGGTCTGTCTGGAAGCGCACTCTCTCGGTCAGCTCAGTCTCTCAGACTCGACTCCTTTCTGGGATTGTGGTTTTGGGACTCTCTCTGCTCTGGGATTGTTAGCCTGGAATGGGCTGGGCCTTGGTCACTGAGTAGTGAGCAGTTTCACTGTGTATTACTATTATTATTGTCATTACTATTATAATTTATTTTCAATATTACTCTAGTTTAGTTATTAAATTGTTCTTATCTCAACCCACAAGTCTCTTTTCCCTTTACCCCTTTAGTTCTCTTCCCCATCCCTGGGAGAGGGGGGATGATGAGCAAGCACCCGCATGGTATTTGCTGCTGCTACCTGGGTCACACCATGACAATTGTCTCCTTTCTTGGAACAAATCCCAAAGAATCAGTTTTCAATTATTCATTGGAACATGTCTCCTTTAGAAAAATAGTATCAATAAATCCAGGTGTGTGCATTTACTTTGTTGTTGTTTTCTGATGGATTTATTCATATTGTTATATCCTATGCAAAATGTCCTTTATACTACACGTCATCCAACTGTCTTCACCCCTGTTCCAGTTTTTCACTTAGACTAAAAATCCTCTCTTTATTTTATTTTTTCTTAGATTGTCTTTTACCAAGGAAAATTACATTTATGGAGTTTTTTTTTTAGATTTTCTACAATAGGCTGGCATTTCTCATCTATTTATGCAAACGCATGCATAACACAAACAGCCATAAATTCATGTTAAATGAATTGCAAGTAAAACCACCAAAAGTCATTTTTGTTCTATTTGCGCTCCTCTTGTCATAGGCAATGATGAAGACCAGCAGCAGACACAGGAAATGACTATATGTACACCAGAACCTCAAACTTATTTGCCTCTCAGTTGAGCATCTTTTAGAAAGAAGGCAGTTTCATCAAAGGATATATCTTTTACATGTTTTGCTGTTTTTTATTTATCTCTGTTAATACATTTTCTCCAAAATGGCCATCCCGATTCCACAAGATACAAATCTGGACAAAACACCACCAAAATGAAACTAAACGCAAGGGAGGTGAGAGATATTGTGCCCTGAACAGTTCACTTCCACAAAATTTTAACTTCTCTTCATTGCCCCTCATTCCTCCAACTGTGCTAATTTAATTGAGGACTACCAAGAGGTTGTATTGCAAGTCAAGTTAGCACTAATGTAACAAATACGTACTCTCTGTCTAGGTTAGGATGGCCGTCCTTGGGACTGTCAAGAGGAACTTTTAATCACTTAAGGATTGTTAGATTTACCCTTGAAGACAGGAATATCCTGGAAAATATGTAAACTAAATGGGTACTCAATCAGTATGTTTGGAGTAGTCAGCCAAACCAGTGATTAGCACCATCCGGAAGCAACCTATCCTCATTTTAATATAAGTATTATAAAAAAAAAAAACCACACCCACTGCCATGAAGATCCTGGCCCACTTAGAGACCCTTCTGCTCAGAGCACGCAGAGTTTAGAAATGTCATGTAACCAATACACTCATTAGTTGACCCATCATGTATGAGGAGGCTGTACTGGCGTTGTGGTTAAGTACAAACTGTCACGAAAAGTACCTAGGTGTGGGAGCTTTGTGGACTGACCACCTAGCACCCAGCATTGCACAATATAGAAATAAAAATATCTCAGCCGTGTGTTGTATAGGTTTATTGCACACTGGGCCAGGAACTCTGTTTTTGAGACAACACAAACAACAATGATGACCCTCAGGAAAGGTTGGGTCAAGTTGCCAGCAGTCACAGTTAACCTCTGCATGCTTACAGAGGAGCTCATGGCCTTGTGGAAAGAAATTATTTCTTTCAGTTTTTCTTTTATTTGTTGGCAGTTTCCCTCAATGACCTTTATTTAAAAAAAAAAAGAAAAAAAAATGAGCAGAAATTAAGACATCAGATTCTTGATTCTGCCAAGACATGTCTCTGCATGACAGGAGGGCCTCTACTGACTGTCTCCAAAAGCAGATGCTTTGAACATGATTCACAGTGGAAAACAAGAGCAGCAGTGCAGTTACTCCTCAGTATAGACAGATGTTAGCAATTAATGCAGTGCAACAAACATTAGAAATGGCCACTTAGGGGCTGAAGAGCAAGAATTGCATTAGTCTTCAGAGTCACATATGAAAGGCAAGGTGCTAACTACAGCATGAATTGCCTAGAAGAACGAACACTAGAACACTACCTGGGACTATGAATTTAGAAGCTCAGGGTCAACATGACCTGAAGACCCAACCTAAGCAGGCTCTAATCAGCTGAGAACAGTCCATACCGATAGTAAAATGATAGGATGTCTGCCTGAGGAGGACAAATCTGTAACCATGGCCTTGGCACCTGATCACATGCCCCTGACTGGTCACGCACCTCACCCCCTTATATCAGGGTCTTTCATGTATTGCGCTAGGGCACCACTTTGCACATAGCTAATATGAGAAAATAAATTCCCTTATTAATTCTATACCGAGTGTCCTTGTCTCTCTCCTCAGTCAACAAAGAACTTTGAATCCACCCTTTGACACAGGATATAACGCAGGAGAGAGGACAGTGTCAATGGAAAGGAGAAAGAGGCCAACCACCATCTCCACTAGCAGCTTGGCCCTCACAGTATCATAGTTATTCCTGGTCACTACCAGAGACATCTGCCCTACCAGAATTACAGGACAAATGCCAATGGAACAGCATGGGGGAGGAGGGCTGTCTTACCAACTTTGCGTTCTCCAGCATGAAGATATGCTGCACTACTCATTATTTTCTCATAAATAAAAAGAGGTAAATATAGCTTCATCAAAAGACTTCACTCTTCTGATTTATTTTTCTAGTGGAACTAACTGCAGAAGCTACGTTTTGTTGGTAGCTAGAAGGTGTAAATTCCAGGATCATGGTAGTCAATATAACAAGTGTTTCTGCTTTACTACCTAAGGGAAGTCAGTGTTTCCACTACAGGATTGCTACAGCTTGTAGAGACTCATCTTTCAAACCTAGAAATGTTAGAAGTGTCTGTGGCTTGTGGTGTGGCAATCCATACTACACCATAAAATGCCTTTTCTGTATCAAATTCAAGTGCTCTTGCAGCTCTTTTTATGATTTTTTTTTTCTATATATTCTCTACCATTTGTCTCGGAGTATCAGAAATTGAGCAGTGTGGGAAACAGCTTAAATGAAAAGCAAAATTTTCAGGTGTACTGAGGAGGCCAACTGAAGTCTTATTTAGCATGTTAAGAATGTGTTTTTGTAGGCTTTTCAAACCTGAGCCTAGACAACTGAAATTATTAATAAATATAACACAAAGAAGCATCTTCCCCAGGGTTTTAAAAAAGACTGCAAAACATGGCTAATAATTATTAGATTAAAGCAATTAATTATGGGAAGTCACAGATCCTATAGAAATCTTTTTTGATATATTACTCACTGCAGTAGTTTTGTATTCTGATTTTAAACATTATTTATACGCCAAGAAGGAAAAAGCCTCAATCATGCTGTTGCAGATATTCTGGTAAAACAATCAAAAGTTAATCATATAGAAGAGTTCAGCTTGATTAAAGCATAATGTATAAGCATTGTTAGGTTTGAAATAGGCTACTATAGAAACATCACCAGGAAGTTGCTAGGTTTTTCTATGTTTTGTTTTAAGAAACTAAGGAGACCATCACAGACACCAGTTTTGCTGCTTGGAAACCCCTTACCCTTCCCATCTGGATTTGAATGTCAGGGATTCCAATCAGTAGAGCAAAGGAGAATTGACCAGTGATTGTTCTAGGGTAAGAATATTGACAAGGTTATATAACTAAAAAACCCAATCATTTTAAAGGTTAAATTTAAAAGTGAAAAATTTACGCATTTCTATGTAAAAGAACTTATGTAACAATGACTTGACAGAAAAAGTGTATAAAAATGAATCCATTTTGATGCAAGGTGGACAGACTTGAGCAGAGCTATCCCCCGTGTCCCCGGCACTGAAATAAAGAAGTGCCACTTTCTGAATCTCCAAACTGAGTTTCAGAGAGTTTCTCAAACGTTTTTTTGGTAGCAATGCTTCTCATGCCTACTGCTAGAAGTTTTGAGAGGTAGAAAATACAAAAGAAAACATCAGAAAAATTTTCCTCCTTCACACAGCAACTAAGATATTTTTGCATCTAGTCCATGCCAGCATCCTCTAAAGTGAAAAAAAAAATTGAGGCAGAGATATTTATTGATACAATTTGCTAGAGCTGCTTTTCTCAGATGGTCACTGAAATAAAAAACAAAGGCACAGTATCAGTTTGGCTTGTATGCCTGCTAGCACTTCTCTGATCTGAGCAAAGACAGTTATTTCGGAATATTGTCCAAACTCATTGCAATCTTGAAGCATAAGCGATAGCTATGAAGCTACGGAGGGAAGAACAAGCAGGTCAACGCCTTTCCAAACAATAATGGAAGAAGCATGATTCACATCTCTTCAGAAAATCCTGGTGCCAGTCTAGAGTCACCCAAGAACATAAATTGAAGGAACATTCTCCCTCTAAAAGCTCAGATCTGTAATCTCAGTTGAGTACTGGTTGTTGCCAAAATCTGAACAAGGACAAAATGTCACAGATCAATACCATCAGAAGCTCTGCAGCATATGCAAAAAACCCCACTTTTGATGCCACTGTTTTGAAAGAACAGGACATCCATGATCCTCACAAAGGACAAGAGCAGAATTTCTGAGAAGTCACCACACTCCAAGTGTGCTAATGATTTTCATTACAAGGCAGAACATATCTTTTCCTGAAAGAAAAACAAGTACCTAAAAAAATCCAAAGGACTCATGAAATGCTGGGTAAGTGAAAGATGCTACATGCAAAGGGGTGGTACAAAATGTTGCAGTGAAGATGATGGACAGCAAAACCTCTGGTTTTGCCTGTAGTGGGACTGTGTCTCTACCAGATGGCTGACCCATTCTCAGATGATGGGAAATTATTCCTTCAGGCTGCCTCTCCACAAAGATGGGAGCCCGGGGCAGGGGAGAGGGAAGGCAGGGTGTGAAATCAAGCGAAGTATCTCCTCTTGCTTTATTTGCAACCCTTACTGAACAACCACTTCTTTACTTACCTAATTACTACTGAACTTTTTTGTTATGTTTGCTAGTTATATGAGTAAGTGTAAGGTGCAGCACTTCAACCACAAACCCCAAGCAACAGAAAGGGAAGATTAATTATTCAATATTTTAAAATTTTAACAGACAAGAACAGCATTTACCCACATGTGCATTATTTTTCAGCAAGGTTTTTTTAATTATCCATGGACAACTACTTATGACAGCAAACCAAGACTGAGTCATTATGTAACAAAGTTTGCAGTACCACAGGCAAATCCCTCTGCTTTGAGATAACCAAACAACCAGTCAAGGAAACTGAGTTTCTCAAATAATCGAAAACTGGTTTACAACAGAAAAATACAGTTAGGGTGAACCCAGAGATTGTTGCAAACAGGAACATACCAATCACTATGAAGTTACTGCACAACTCAGGGCCTCCAACAGTGCATCCCACATCAATTGACAAAGCCTTTGAGCTGTGCTAAGTGTTAGGTTGTGCAGCAAAAGGCTCATTTCCATGAACACAAAGGAGCACAGAGGAAATCTCAGTAATCTGATAACAGAGAGAGGAGCCCCAGCCCTGGGCCCTCCCAGGGCTGCTCCAAGAGAGCCCCAGGGGCCAGGAGGACACCTCACACCAGACAGGGACAGGAGTGTGCTACTCATTATAGGACAGCAGGGAAGAGCATTTGGGGATTGCACAGGACTTGTAATGAGATGTTTAACAGAGGAACTGCAGGTGGGAGAAGGAAGGCAGCAAGATGGTTTGAAGAAAAACATGTTTGGTATAATAGAGGGATTGTTCAGCCTGGAGAAGAGAAGGCTCCGGGGGGGAGACCTTATAGCAGCCTTCCAGTACCTAAAGGGGATCTACAGGCACTCTTTATCAGGGAGTGTAGCGATAGGATGAGGGGTAATGGTTTTAAACTGAAAGAGGGTAGATTTAGATTAGATATTAGGAAGAAATTATTTACTGCGAGGGTGATCAGACACTGGAACAGGTTGCCCAGGGAAGCTGTGGATGCCCCATCCCTGGAGGTGTTCAAGGCCAGGCTGGATGAGGCTTTGAGCAACCTGGTCTAGTGGAATGTGTCCCTGCTGATAACAGGGGGGTTAGAACTAGATGACCTCTAAGGTCCCTTCCAACCCAAACCATTCTATGATTCTGTGATTCTATGATTCTAAGAGGGAAAAGGGGCGGCCAGTCACATGTAAGCAGGGCTGGCCAGGGTGCTTGTTTCCATCAGATCACCACAGTCTTCACCATAGCTGCCCCAGCCACTGTAGCAAGTGAGGGTGTGCTTTACAATGTGTGATCACTAGCAAATATCAAGCTGGTCAGCCAGCAAGGAAGGTAAGCAGCCTGGGAGAGAGGGTGCACACATGTGTGCTTCTGAGACACAAACAGGGGAGCCAGCTACCAGACGGACCAGTAGTTCCAGACCAAATGCTGTAGAGACAATTGGGTCCACTGAGTGACACCTTTGTGCACACTTGTGTGGGAGCAAAAAGTAATATATAATTTTACATGCATGGGGCAGCTGGAGATTATATGACCCAAGGACCTTTTATGGGGCAAAATGAGTGTAGTCACCTGGATGGACCCACATTGCATATTTGTATGTATTTCCTACTAACAGACCTTCATGCTGATCAGCCAGATATGGGAACAGGACAAGGCTGTTAGTGCTGTTTGTGTTTGCATGAGCAATGAGTGTTTCTGTCTGTCTTCACCTGTGGGACTGGCTGAGTGTATAGGTGTGCACACATATTGGGAACACATGCTCAGCCCCACAGGTAGTTGGACCTGTAGGCGTGGAGCTGTGGCAGCCTTTTCCCTATCAGACAACTGGATTTAGGAACCCCTAGCAATAGGTTTGGCAATAGTGTATTTTGCAGTATATCCAAAAAGTTGGAAGGTAAGCCCAGAGAATATTTACTGATGTTGTCAAAGTTACTGGTTGCCTTGGAATTGATTTGTGCATAACAGCAATTGTCTTGTTCAAGGTCTTGGTATGCAATGCTACTAAAACTTCTACAGATTAAGAGCAGCTGGAAGCTTCAGCAAAGGGAATCACATTATCAGCAAGCCTTTCCCAAGCTGGACAAACAAGGGAGCTTTTATCAGATCTTTCAGATATCTCAGGAATTCAGATTCCATCTTGGCTTCCCTTAAAAGTAAAATTGAAGGCAATGAATGTCATTATTAGCTCTTCAAAAGTGCTCAACTATTAGCCATGACAGAAACTTTTTAATGCAGTCTGAGCTTCTACAAAATACCAAGAAAAAATGTAGAGCAGAACCTGAAATGTGAATCCAATGAACTAGGGCCACAGCTGGAAAGCAATGCCAAAGGGAACTTGGACAATTGTCAGATGACTTGACCACCACCAACCACAGCAGCCCTGACAACTGTGAAATATAACCATATCTGTTCCTGCCAGATCAATGAATACACATAAATTAATAACTCGCTTCTATCTACAGAACTGTAGAAAAGTGGAAACCTCTACTACAGATCAATGATAAAAATTAATGGCAGGTAATGACTTGAAAGGAAGAGGAAAATAAAGAAAACTCTGATACTGTTTCAAATACACATCTAATGTTCTGCATGTGCCTTACAGCACAATATGCTATAAAAGCAAGAAAAAAATTATTCCTGAATAAATGACTTAGTCCCAAACGGGATGCCAAATAAATTTTCAATTTACTGAGCGAATAAAAGGCAAGCAAACAGCACTGGGCACGTGGGGCGGAGCCTCTACTCTACCAAAACACATGCACGCACTACATTTCCTGTTTCCCATTTTTATCCCTCATGCCCATACATATTCATGAAGAAGTGGGTCTATGTAAATGATCTCCAGCACATGCTCTCTTCACTTTCTAGGAGTTTCTGGGGGTCCCTCAGTGGTTCTGCCCCTCTGTTACATATTCATAATAACAGGCGGGTCTATGCAAATAAGTTCCAGTAACATTGTGTAATTAACATTCCCGTAACTTTCCAGACCCTCCCCACAAGCTCTTCACACTTTCTTAACACTGTATAATTAACTTTCCAGTAACTCTCCAGACCTTCCACCCAAACTTTTCACACTTAACACTGTGTGATTAACATTAAATTGGCACCAGGACATGAACTATATACATACCTACCCAGGTTATACAAGGACAATTTAAATACACAAAGGCCACCCTCACAAAGAGGGTGATGTTCCATTATATGTCCTCATTGTTTCATATTGGCATGAATCATGTGAACATATTTCACACTGCTTATAAGAAAATTCCAGTAGTGGCTCTTATACTTTTTTGCCTGGTGGATATTCCCCCTCAAACACACACACACACAGTTTGCTGTTGCATAGACAGAAAATACTTCAATTTCTGGTGTAGTATAATACCAGGCTTGCTGCTAGTGCATGCAACATTCACATTTAGTGCAAGAAGAAGAAAAGATTGTCAGATTTTACCCAGACTTCTACAGCTCTGCTGAACATGGACCCCACTTTCCATATGGCAGGAGCTGCCCCTGTGCAATTCTATCCATGCATATAATGTTGTTAGCACCTTTCTTGTTTTAAAGAACTGGTCTGCCTTATGATCACTAAATGGCAATATGGCAAAGTGTAGTGCAAAAAACCCACAAAACACCACCAAACAACCCCACAAAAACCCAACCCCAAAACCTCCACGTTTATCAGCTGGTAGGTGTCATCATTGAGACTACAATTATTATACACAAAACCGTACTCAGCAACAGTTCTTGTACCTAAACTGATTCTATGGCGTAGATGCCTCCAGAAAGCTTAAACAGAATTTGCCATTTCAGATTGTATCATCTGTTAAAATTCCTGACGCTTGATTCATTGACTAGAATCTGGAGGATTTTCTTGTTTGGAAGATGGTCTGGTAGACCTACTGACCCTGACAAACACGTTGAGCTGTAAGCAACCATCAGCTGAGTAGAGCCAAGCAGCTTTAGTCCTTCCCTTGTCTGTGATATGTATTTGCTGAAAGGTTTTTGTAGTTTATAAACAGCCATTTAGAAGGTGCAGTACCCGTTGCAGGGAGCAGTATCACATAGGTGTCAGTGGCAGCTAGGCCCATTGCCCCAGCATGGCTGGCAGTAAGGAAGCAGGACAACTCTTCAGTGCACGGGCTGGGTCCCATCCCAGCAAGGTGAAGGAAGAGGAGACACATACAGGCACAGCAGAAAAGCACTGCAGCACTGCTTCTCCTGTAGCTGTGCAGACATAAACCATCATCCCTGTGATGTATAGCAAGGATGGAATTATCCACTGTAGTCGGCTTGTAAAGTAGAATTAGGCAAAAGTTGCTTTATAAAACAGAATCTAACAATGAGGTCTGGTACAAGCAATGCATTCTTTGCTAACCACTGTAACCTTGAAGGAGAGGTAGAAGACTGATAAAGAGGAACATCTTGGCCAGCAGATGCTGAAAGTTGGATAACAACCAAAAGAGGCAGGAGGTCAGCAGTCCTCTGCAATTACTGGGGAAAAGGTAAAGATGGCAGGGGGAGATTGCAACCACCAACTCAATTTAGGACCAAAAAGACTCGCGCCGCCAACCTACATCTTCACCGAACATGTGTACCAATGTTCACAGAGCATGTGCTTCTCAGTTCAGCACTAATGTGGTGAACTCCCTGCTACAAATACCCAAGCAAGTTTCAAGTTAAATTATCTCTTTAGATATGTCTACAAAATCACTCCTTCTCTCTGCCCTGGTCCCACTTGGGAAGCTGCTGACTACCCAGACTATACCCCATGCTGGGCGTGAAGACTAGCCCTGAATTGCTGCAAGTGCTCAGTAAGGAACCCAGAATTGTCACCTAGCATCTTCCTCATCAGACCAGTAGCCCTCTGCCTAATACGAAAAGAGATTTCCAGTTAATGCCCTTTAAAGTTATGCAAGAATAAAGACAGTGATCACGTATACACATTGCTGGATAGCAGGAGATTTCAAGCAGCGCTATTTTTGCCTGCAGACAAGCTCGAGTGTAAAAGCAGATAACTGTGACATTTCTCAGAGGGTCAGCCCTGCATGCTAATGCAGATTGGAATTTGGGAGTCACCGGGAGATGCTAAAATTAACAAGAGAGTGGCTTTCAAGTTGCAGAATCTTTGTTTTGGGAGACACACACCACACCAGCAAATACCCATCTTCCCTGCCTTTTAGCCTCATGTGCAGTGACATTATCAAGAACAAACTGGTGTTGAGAACCCTGCTTTAGGCTGAAGGAAGAAGAGACACTGAACTGGTCATCTGAGGGCTGCTGGAAGCTATTTCGTGCTGGGGAAAATGATAAGCTACATTAATATACTCCAACATTTTAAAACCACAAATGCATTCCCTTGGGGTAAAAAAAAAAAAAACAAAAACAAAAAAAACCAAAAAAAACCCCAAAAAAACACCCACACAACTCAAAATGAGATTTACTTGACCAGACACTGTGGTGGCTGTTATGGTGATGAAGAGGTCTGAGGTAAACTGTGACTGTAACGTATATTGACATTAAATCCTTTAATCAAAGAAACAAACACATCATTAACAATCCATAACTAAGAGTGATGGATAATAGTTGAGTTAGAATGAATTGAGATCTAAATCACAAGTCGAAGTGGGAATTTTGCATGCCATAACAAATATTCTGCATTTTGGATAACTGTGCTTTCACACTATCAATAAGACATGGGAAGCAAATTATACAGATTTTATCTTTTGAATGTTTTATGTAGAGGACAGTCATAAGGCATGTGAGTCACTGAAAGCCTAAAACCAGTGTATTATACCTTCATAAATCTATTACTTGTGCCATTTTATAGAACACAAATATTTTTAAGTGTCCCCAAAAGTGATTCAGTCCAACTGTTGTAGAAATAAATGGGCCTAGGATGAAACTAAACTCATTTTCCTAGTGACTTACCACTGGAATTTGAGAACAAACCCCTTCATCAGCCAGCATAATAATTCACCCAGCCTTCCGCACTGGGAGCATTTCTGTATCTCTTTGTGTTAACAAGAGAAAGCATTACCCATTTCAATGCTGCAACAAATGGTTCTGACCACTGCACCACCAAAGCTGAGCCCCCCTTGCATGCAGTGAGTTAAGGCTGTAGCTTGACCCTTAATTTCCTTTTCAGTGGCAGTACCAGCTCTGGCAGTTTCCAACATGCTCATTCCCCCTGCACCCATCCTTCCTCAGCAGCACCAGAGCTTTTCTTCCACCCCATGCCCTGCACTGGCTGGGGTCCCTGAACAGACAAGGGCAGAACACAGGTGAAGCAACAGAGCTGCTTGTGCTGGTGCTGCTGCCACTAAACTGAATGCTGGCAAGGGCATGCCCAGGCTCTAGTCACAGATATTTTAATAGCTCAACAATGTTCTGTTGATGCCAGTAAGAGTATATAGCTAATACGAGAAATGCAAGGAACATTTTTTACTTCAAAAAAACTCATCACTTTCAGTTTTATGGAAACTGCTTAATGAGCAAAGTGCTCCCTTTATGCAGGAAAAGAAACCACTTCTTATCACAAGTGAGCAATGATGGTAGATACTGGATCTAAGGAACAGAGATTTAGAGAGAGTTTGCCGTGATTTTTCCTATTTCGTCTATAATTTCAGCAGTTCCAGAGAGCAGGGCCATAAAGTTGAATTCATGTTGGAAAAAAACCCAAAACTGTAGTGACCTTTAATGTGAGCTGCCCTGGGGCTCCTAGGCCTTGAAGAAGATACCAAAAGTTAGATTGGAAAATACCTGGCCAGCTGGCAGGGAGTACTGAGTACCCAGGTTTGCAGAATACTGTGCGGACATACCTTGAGCCTGCAAAACCATCTTCCTAAGCATTGTGCCTTTAGTCAAGGAAGTTATGTAGGCCACGTAGCTTTGCTTGGTCCTGCCAAGAGCCTCCAGCAATCTCTCCTTTATTTGCTGTTGCTTCCTATAAAAAGTGATTTGGTTTCTTTGTTTTTTGGGGTTTTTTTTTTGTTAAGTGTAAACAGGAATTTTGGCATGAAAGCCCATAAACTTTCATGTGGCTTATGACTGTCTTGGGATCAAAGACACATATTACAGGCACCCAATAACATTTTCCAGCTAAATGAGAAGCAAAGTAAAACCTGGAATTTGAGTTAGGCTTCTGATTACAGAAGATTTTTGAAACTAAAGTTAAACATGGAATTTGGTTTTGGAGTCTGGATTTTTAAGCAGAGATGCAAAAAATTAAATAAGCTTTACTGAAAATGAATTAAGACTCTCTATTTAAGGTATTTCAGATAGCACAGAACTAACCTACTTAATATCTAAGGAAACTTATTTAGGTAGAACTGGATGAAAACATTCTTGTCAACAAAGGAGGCAGCAAATACACATTAAACTAATAATTTAAAAAAAAAAATCTAAAATAACCAGGACATTTGCCCTTTGGGACCAAATGCAAAGGTTCCCATTCATTGGAAAAGCCCTTAGATTTCACAATAAAACATGAGCTACCAGATAGTATAGCACTGAAATATGCTTATTGGCCATTGAAACACAAAACACAGCAAAACACACAAGCTACAATAAACAAAAATGAGCATAAGAACAGTACATTGGAAGTGAGATAAGTCACTTTTGCCTTACAAAGTTGTCAGGTGCAGGGTGTAAAAATAGTTACTGACCTGTATGCTAAGTAATAGCAGGTAACAACAGACAGACCAACATCCTGGAGGAAACTGGATTGGGAATCAGCCTCTTACTGCCAGAGAGACACCTGCATGGCTGCCCCGTGAAGGGAACGATGCAGGAGCCAAAGGCCACCTCCCACCATCCAGGCCCTTACCGAGGGACACAGATCTACAACACTGAACATAGAGGGCTAGTAATGGTGTCCACTGACAACCTACAGCTCAGCAAGGGATGAGCCAAGACAAGGAGCTACCTAGAAGAGGGGACTGGAAACCACCACCCCATCACAGAGCTCAGAAAAGGACAAATACCCCCAGGCTGAACTGAAATAGCCCTGAGGCCATGGTGTGGTTGAAGGCCCCAGGTGGGGATTATCAGGGTCATTAAGGCCCAGTAGTGTCCCATAAGGTGCTTCCACAGGTTGTTCTTGAGGCTATGAAAGACCTTGAGCACACAGCCATAGCTTACAGCACATGAGAAATTCTGCAGAAGTAACTGAGTGCAAGATGGCTGAGGGAAACCCATCAAGGATCTGTACCTATGAACTTCTGTAACCTTCCCAGGTGTCTGAACTTACGCATAAACCCTCTTGGCAAAACAAGGTCAAAAAGTCTGAATATGGAATAGGGCAACTCCTCAGAAAGTTTGGAATTAAACAGATCAAAGACCACTTGTTACTTTGTGTTTAGAATTTCCCTTGGTTTTTTTTTTTTAAGGTTGTAATTTCTCTTTTCTTCATGCACACTCTGTTTTCAAGCACCAACACCAAGAGGTCTCTAAGCTATTTTTCTTTCCCTGGCATGGCAACAGCTTTTGAAGAATGATGATTCCAGAGGTCCCTTCTGGCCTCAGTTATTTCTGATTCAAAGCCTAGGGTACTCAGCTCACAGCACTTTTAGGCAACCAATTTTTAAAGGATGGGTGCTTAGAAAAATCAATGACTCCTGATGGCTCTTGAGTTGGACACATGCAAAAGCATTACTTGCTTTGAAGGTGTCAGGATAGAATATTTCACCAGTGTCAAAAAAAAAGTAATGGGACTTGTTTCCTTCAGTCAGAACCTGCAAATCCCATTATGGGCCCTAAAATAACTATGCTTTAAAGTTCACCAAATACAGTTCTGACTAATTTGATGACCCATAAAGCAAACTGTGAACTTAGGTCAAATTATTGACCAACCTATTTTTTCCTGAACAGAACATTAAATACAATGGGCATATGGCTAATGTGTACATTCATACAGCAGTAATTTCCCTGAGGAGTTTGCAGCACAGAAGCTAGTAATTACATTATGCAACATTTTCAAAATACGCTCCACACGTTCACAATTAACCACACAACGATGTGCATGTGCCTGTGATTTTGGTCTCTGAAATGTGGTTCTTTGTGGGAACCACTGTTCTCGCACCCAGTGCCCTTCGCCCACGGCGAGGTGAGAGGAATCTGAGTCATGAAAGGAATCTTGCTCAGGAGCTGGTTTCAGTGCCCTAGTTTTCACCTTGGATTTCCATGATCTGTGAGTTTACCAGTTGGAAGATGACAATCCCAAATAAGAAGCCAATTAAGATGAAAGCAGCAGCTGCAGAGTCCTCCAAATTTGTGGCCCCAAACCCTGCGCTTAACTTCATCCAGGGCACCTTCCCACTGGCAGTCTTCCTGTGCACTGCTGCTGCTGCGTCACGATGGCCAATTACTCCAATTCATCAACGCCAGCAAGAACCTCTTGTGTTTAACCTTTAAACATGAACTTTAAACAGCCATGGTAAGACACACAACCTCAACAATCAGTGGGAGTTGGATGCTTAGCCTGATTACAGAATTGGAAATCTCATGGGTTGCTCACAGCACCATTAGATCCTCAGATTTGTTAGAAGTTTTACTGTGTACCTGCCTCCTAGGGATTTTCAGTGAGACACACGTCGTTAGACATCTTTAGACATCGCAGTTTTGGAAAAAGGACGTAGCTGATTCTGACTCACACCTTATTCTGCAACCAAAGCACAAAATTGATTCTTCTTTCAAATAATCCAGAAGAATAATTCGGCAGGATGAGTTCCTCTGGAATCCACCTGGTGTTCCCCACAAGACAAATGCACGCATTTTTTGAGAAGCTAATAAAGAGCAAAACTGCCAGAGTTAATTAAACACTAGAGATACTGGAAAAACTTCTGATATTAGATGCACAATTAGCTGTTGTGCACAAGGACATTCACCTGAACTAGAAAATGAAAATTAATTAAGATGGCATGTGGGGAACACTAAAGCTGTCAAATACTTTCTGGCCTAGGTCACTCCAGAGTCCTGAGCATACAGGTAGTGGGTATGTCTGTGTGCTCCTAGGCTTTTTTGGCCAGACAACATGCTATTTCCCATGGGAAAGAACAGAAAGCATGGTGGCATTTTTGAGACACCACCAGGCATGCTGGCAGAGCAATCCACATGCAGAAAGCCTGGAGCCCTCAAATGCACTGGGAGCAACACCTGGTCTGAGGAGCAATTTCCATGAGGATTTGCAGGGGTGAGGAAGGAGGAGGGAAGCAGGAGTGGGGCTATGGCTGCAGCAGGGCTGCAGCACGCACTACCAGCTCTCTGGACCAGGTGATGTGGGAGGCCGTGCCGGGATGGATGCACAGCTGTAGCTGCATCCAGGACTGTGGTAAGCACCTCCAAGCCAGCACCTGGAGCTGCCATGCTGAGAAGGGCTTAGCAACTCTGATCAAGACAGGGAGTCCAAGAACTGCTGGATTTTCAAGGCTTTGCTATGTTAAGTGCAGAGCAGTTTGAGAGATGAGGCAATAATGGAGCCCTCACTGCTTTTAATAGTCTGGCTTCTATTTTACAGGCACAAAATGGAGCCTGCTTCATTCAAAAATTTAGGAAGTCCACCCCAGGTGCCCACTGGCACAAGTTCTGGCTTGCCCTTGGCCACATACATGTGCTGCAGCAGCATTACTGCTGTGTCCATGGCTCCGGAGGAGTTACTCCATCACACAGACACAGACTCACAGGAGCTTCTCAAATTCTTTAAAAAACCCAAGAGCAAAACTGAAAGGAAGCTATTGATAATCACCAGTGTCATGGTGTTACCAAAAAAAGGTTGAGAAACTCTCAAAAAGTCAACTTGGAGATTTAGAAAGTGGCACTTCTTTATTTCAGCAATGGGGACATGGGGGATAGCTCCAATCAAGTGTGTCCACCTTGCATCAAAGTTCATTCATTTTTATACACTTTCTGTCAAGTCATTGTTACATAAGTTCTTTTACACAGAAATGCATAAAATGCTTCCTTTCAAATCTAGCCTTTAAAATTATTAGTTTTACTAGGTATATAACCTTATCAATGTTCTTACCCTAAACTAATCATTGGTTAATTCTACTTTGCTCTACTGATTGGAACCCTTGATATTCAAATCCAGATGGGAAGGGTAAGGGGTTTCCAAGCAGTATAACTGGTGTCCATGGCAGTCTGCTCAGTTTCTTAAAACAAAACACAGAAAAATCTAACAACTTCCTGATGATGTTTCTATAGTTGCCTATTTCAAACCTAACAATGCTTATACATTATGCTTTAATCAAACCTAACTCTTCTATAAAATTAACTTTTTATTATTTTATCAGAATATGTGCAACAATGGTACGAAAATCAATAACCCAACCATGTGGAAAAGCAGCCTTGTCGAGGGAATACATATTCTGTTATTCTGTTCTCATATTTGTTTTAAAGCTTTAAGAGGTGAAGGTAAACATTGCAATGCGTGAGTCCTGCAAGCAGGAGTCCATCTGCACTGTGCTCACATTAAGAACCTGTTGTGGGTTAAAGTTAACTTAAAG
>NW_010100380.1:0-45309 GCF_000699245.1 Pterocles gutturalis
GGGCTGACGGGCTGCCCCGGCACACCCCGCCCCGCGTTAACACCTGTTTTCGAGTTTTGCCGTTCAAAGTACGGGGAAACACAGCCCTCTGTGTTCACAGCCTCCCTGCAGCGTTTGCAGAGAACTTTCCTCTAACTTTCTTATTTTCCTCTGCCTTTGTCCCTCTGCTGACAGCGCACGGGTATACTCTTTGTATGGTACGTAAAGGCTTTGTAACCGAACATGGGAAAAAGCAGCAAAAATCCCGAATGTATCCTTTAAAACTCTCTGTGCCTACTAATACCCTTGTTAGCAAGATTACCTAATGAAAAACCACTCTAGTGTCGTGTTAAAAAAAAAAAAAAAAAAAGTTTTGGATTTGGAAACCCAGGAGGACTTCATCAAGTTCGATGAAGGTGCATCAAGAGGATGCATCAAGTTGGAAACTCTGTGGTCATCACTGAAGTCCTAGAGACCCATGGGCTAGGCCGGACACAGCATAGCTTTCCCACCGAAATGGGATCCCAGAGCAAGGCGTGCCACACCGTCAGCACAGCGTGGGGGCTGGCTGCTCCCCAGGGACTGGTGCAAAGGCCAGCGTGTTTTACCATTGCCAGCTATTAGCATGTATCTGACACTTGTCTCTCCAAACCTTCGGTGAGTACAGCAGGGGTGTTGGCTGGTGTGGCCACCAGACCTTGCAGTCCTCCTTGCCTGTAAGTAATCCTTCTTTCAAAGAACTGAGCAGTGTTTGCTTTTCTCTAACAAAGCTGTATGGTGCCACCTTGTATAAAACAGGGTTGGTGTTAGAGCTGATCGGCACTTTGGGGCGTGCACAGGAGCAGAGTGGTAGGCACTCTGGGAGTTCAGATGAATTAAGGATGTGCCTAGAAAATGTGGGCATGTGCAGGCTCTTGAGAGTGTTGGCAAAAAAAAGGGGAAGATGTTGCAGTTGAAAGTTGAGTGCCTCTGATGTAACCCAGGCTGACCTCTCTCTATTAGTTTCGCTCATTCTTTCCTTAAATTTGTAAATAAGGCAGCAGATGGCTAAAAATGTGTATTCAGGATACTAAACTTATAAGTATGAAAGAAAACTTTTTGAACTGAGAGTAATATTTAAAACACAGAATCACTGTAGTGGAATAGGCTGATAAATGGCATTTGTTAGATTACTGTCAAAGTCTGGCAGGAGCATTCGCGAAACAAGTGGTAAGAAACAAAACAGCATGGTTTATGTCTTGTATTTTTCTTAATTCCACTATTCCTTTGTTTTCATTAATTTGCTTCACATTCACATAAGTGGTAGTACAGAGGACTTTCATGCAGAAGCATGATCGTGCAAATTTTTAAAATTCCAAATTATTTTAATTTGGAAATTGGGAAATAATTATTGTGAATAATTATTTTAATTATTTATATACTGTTATATCACTTCATTTGTTTTCCTAATGTAAGCATTTAATATGCCTGCAGTTCATTGATACTTGCTTTCCATTTTGTCTGTGCTTGCTGGAAGGCTAGTAATCATCCCTAGAGTTCTGCACGTTCTTCAAAAAGCAAGGTATTGAAAAACACCTTTAAACTCAAAACATTTCATCGAATTATAAACCTTTTATCTTTTCCATGTGAGTTTAGATTCTTCAAATGAACCTCCCCATATATTCTAAGCTATGTATGAAGTGCATTTTGCAAGATGGTTGGTTTTGCTTAACTTAGTCTTCACTGCTGTTTGATGCTTCAGCTTTTGAATCTTCTTAATAGCATTTTGTGAAAATACATGTCACAGAATGCACTGGAGTTTGTCCACAGTGAACTACTTTGGACCAAGGAAAGGAAGCAGCTTTGGTTGAACGGAGCCCAGTTTCATTGTTGGACTGATTACTTCTGCTAGTATCAGTGGCTGTTGAATCTCAGTTTCTTACTGTTAAGATGGAAGTGAATTAGACCTTCGCAAATCCAAAATAGTGCCTTAAATTACAGCTTGAGGTTGCCTGAAAGCTAGCCTAGTTCTTGGAGCATGTGAATTGCCATGATGAGTTGTAACAAAGACCTGTAGCTGTGCTTGAGCTCCCGAGAGAAAGTTGTGGTCTTCTACAAAAGTTCTAAGTTTTCTGCCTGTGAATAGTGTTTCTCTGCAGAACAAAGTCAGAATACTAGTATAGAATTGAAGAGTTCATCAAAGCCCTAACAAAATCTCATTCCTTTTCCTGTTTGTGTTCTCCTTTTATTTTAGCTTTCCAAGTAAAAATGATCTTTCCTTGGGGATTTGGTTTTTTTTTCTCACAAGCTATATCTGTCATGCATCTCAGTGAGATGTACTTCCTTTGGGCCTCTGTCTCTCCTAATCAAGAGAGATGTAGGCTACATGTCACTTGTGTGCTGAAGGCTGTGCAGCTCCTTTTGTCAAATTTACAAGCATTTTTGAGCAGGATGAACTTCATGCTGATCTTTCCGCATAGCCTCAGCATGAAATGGATGAATGAGCACCACTTTGTTTCCCTCCCTATACTTGTGCTGTCTGAGGACACCAGCATGAAATTGCTGGTCACCACAAAATGCTGTATCCATATTGTAGATGCTATTCATGCCACGTTTTTGCTCAGTGAAGCTAATGTAATATTGACTCTGTCCTCCCATAGCCTTCTGGCACTCTTCACAACACAGCTAGAAGAGGGTCAACAATCGCAAGTATGTCAATGGTAGATGACTTCTTAAGCAGGGTTCTGCAGTCTGCCTTGAGAAGCCAGCAGCTTAGCACCCCTGAAGGACAATAATCTGTCACAGATCATTAGGTCATTACCTGCTGAGAGGCAAACTGCTTTTACCCTTTCAGTTGGTAAAATACAGCTTTCAAAATACAAATCTAGCTATTCTCATTGTAGCTTGAAATTTGTATTAACGGGATCTGATTTAAGGAAGGACAGAGAAGGACGTAATGACAGATGCAGTTAAAAAGCAATACATAGAGATCAGATACAAAGGAGTACAATTGTCATCGTGATCTTTACTGCCACGGGGATTAATTTGCAGTACCAGCAGTTGATTCAAAGTAGACCAGCCAGGGCTTTGACCCTGTTATGTTTGTATAGTTCTGTATCAGGCAGTAGAAGGATGCTACACCTAGCTTAAGTGCAGACAAAAACACTCCAAGACAGCATGATGACAATAACTTCTTTATCTGTAGACTCTATGCATACTTTTCCTTTGTAAAATAAATTTTAGGCTGTAGCAACTGCTATTAATACTACAGATGCCCTACAGCATTGTTCCAGTTTCATCTGTCACTTAGTCACACCTTTTGCAATCTCATTGTTGCTTGTGTCTGTCAGAATCTTTCCCATGTGCAAGGGAAAAAAACCAAGCCAGAAGGTGGGGTACCTGTTAAAATTATGTGACATCAGACTGACACTACAGAAGATGATGGCTTATCTTTATTTTCAGCTTGACCTTCTCTTGCATGTGAGGTTTTCATAAAGCAGTTGCACCAAATACAACACAACCTGTTTGTGAATATTTGTTTTTTCAATACAATTCCCAGTTACAGTTCCATAACATTGGATTCAAAGTAGTGAAAAAGGGAAATATTTATTTAAACTGCTTGTGCATGAGATTATTCTTGCTGTTTGTCATAGTCCCCATTGGATACTGTCTATTTTGGAGGAAACAAATGTGACTTTTGCTCATGTATGCTGAATTCCTTCACACTTATGCCCAGCAATTTTACCCTTAATGTCTAGGCTTCCGCATTCCCCTCTAGTGGGTTATGATTGCAGACCATTTTGTTTCAGAAGAATAACATGCCTTCCACATTCTTGAAATTTTGTGGGTTATACAATTTACTCTGATATGATCCTTCCCTTTTATCCTCTTATCACTCGTGCCTGTTGATGTGCTGTACCCTACCATGCAAGGAGTATCTTCTCTGAGTGACTAATTCATGTACCTTGAAAACAAGGTAAATGCAAAAAGGGCTTTCTGGGGCACTTGCAGGTGCATTTTATGGCTCGACAACTATTCCTTGCCTTGCATTATGACATAAGGGAATCTGCAATACAGATGAAATAAATCATCCCTCCCAGAAAAACAATGGAATTAACAAACCCTGCCCTATAAATATGGGCAGCATTGGAAATGTGATGTGACTGCCATAAGCTTTGTGAAACAATAACTCCTGGATTGTGGAAGTGAAAATGCTCTGTAAAGTCTTATCTCCAGTGAACAGTGAAATCTGAGAAAGTTGAGAACAAATTATTGTGAACCAAAGTGTTTATTTCCCAAATTAAGGGATTAAGGAACTAGCTCCTCTCACACAACCATATTCTCTGGTCTGAGTTTGTTACTACAGCACCAAGTTAGTTTGTGATGGTTATAAGTATGAGCTAAACTAGTCACTGAGAATATTTAGACTTTCCTAAGCAAGGAAGGTTGGAGGGAGTGAAATAAGTAAGATACTACATGAAGCTTGCAGTTTAGATTTTATGCTACACCCTGTTTTGGGAAGAAAGCCTTCACCATGATGACCTATTTCTTTTGATGAAAACAGGCTTTAAACACATGCCACACAATGGCGACCTTATCTCCTTTCCACATACATAGAAACAATAGTTTGTCTTTTTTCTTACTGGATTTTTTTTTTTTTTGGGTCCTTATTTGTATCTAATCTCAGTTTCTCAGAGGAAGTTGAGAATCTAAACTGTCAAGTTGCAGTTTATTTGGTATGTGTGTGATATTAACATCTTCCTTTGGAAAATTTTATATCAGAAGTAGCGTGGTCAGCAGAACTAGGGGAGTGATCATCTCCCTGTACTCAGCACTGGTGAGGCCGCAGCTTGAATACTGTGTTCAGTTTTGGGCCCCTCACTACACAAAAGACATTGAGGTGCTGGAGTGCATCAAAAGAAGGGCAGCAAAGCTGGCGCAGGGTCTAGAGCACAAGTGTTATGAGGAGCGGCTGACAAACTGGGGTTAGTTAGTCTGGAGGAAAGGAGGCTCAGGGGAGACCTTATTGCTCTCTACATCTACCTGAAAGGATGTTGTAGCAAGGTGGGTGTTGTCTCCATGTCCATCGGTGGCATACAACATTTCTGTTTGGGATTTTGTCAGTCTTGTAGACAGGGGGTGTGGCTCACAGTAAGGAAATGTACCTCTTGACTTGAAGGACCAAAGAAGTGGGTCATAAGGCAAAATTCTTTTTAGACCCAAATATTATCTTGGGATTCTTTTGTGATCATGTTCTTTATTTTTTTAGTGAACACAAAAAAAATCTTACCAATTCTAGTCAGTATTGGCTTTGTGGCTGGTCTGAGAACAGAACTGCATGATTGTTCTTCTAAGGAGACTGTATGGTTTTCAAGACCATGTGGAGTCATACATTTACAACTGACAGAAACAGGTTGCCCTTAAAGAGAGTTCTAAGGCTGAGAAACTTGCCGAAGAATTTAGCCCAAGTGATTCAGAATGAGAGGAGATGTAACTTCAGCACACCTTTAAAAACAAAAGATGCTCAAAAGTAAGTTGCCTTGGACTACTTGGTGTTTTCTTAGTACTCTGCAAACTACCCACAAAGTACATGCTTTTCTTCAAAGTGCATTTTGGGATGACTGTGTAGGCTGTGTTGTTGTAAAATCAAAATAACTCCATATTCCTTATATGTTTTAGGAAGCTGTCTGGTCACAGAGAGTACAATGTAGTAATTTCCTGATCATCATTAGGGATATTGGAAGAACTGGAACATGTTTATGCCTTCTTAGATTGTTCAGATGACTGTGAAAACTGCTTTCTTGTAAATACTTAACTGTTCAAAACTTGTCAGGCTTTAAGACCTCCTGATGATACCTCTATCTGATTTAAAGAATAAATTTATAAATTTATAGAATTGTAATCTTCTACACTTTAACTTACTAAACCAAGGTGTCACACTGAATGATGGCTGCTCAGGAGGTTTGGATCAGTAAAAACAATTAATTTCGTAATGCTGCAGTAAGGGTCTTGGTTTCTTACAGCAACTGTGTTTTAAAGAGATGGTTTTACATTATTGCTGAAATATGTGAGCTATGCATTTTGCTGTGAATGAAGGATTTCCCTAGCTTTTATTTATGCAGGAAGGTGCCATTTGATACTCTGTAGAAGACAGTCTAGAAAACTTCCCTCTTCCTTTAGAAATTAACCTATAAAACAAAGGGTGTTGTCAAGCAAAGTTTTCTCTTAATGGGTTTTAGAAAACTGCAGAATCTTCCATTCTGGAAATAACATCTAATGGGATTTAACTGGGATAAAGGAGAATTTCTAAAAGATGTGCTAAAAACATTATTGCTGTCTGTGAAGCAGAATAATGGATGCCTCCACGAGTCTTTCAAAGTCATAGATTTCTAGTTTGTATTAAGCAGGCCTCTAATTTACAGATACTCTGATGAGTTTCTGGAAGTAATAAATCCAGGACTGTGGCTGGATTTTAAAAGTTAACTGAAATAATCAAGGTTCCTTGACTTTTTACAGGAAAAATCTTACTTGAAATAGAATAACTTTTTCAGATCTAGAAGCCAGGTACTTAGTTCTGTTTTAACAACATTCCACTGTACTTCTTTTATTTACAGAGTTCCTAGTTGTGGTAAGGGTGTCATTTTTATTGACTTAAGCCCTAATGGTAATAGAATTGCGTTCCTGAGGTTTCTCATGTAGATTATCTGAAAATACCCTGAGGATTCCCAGGAGATTGTTGCATCATTGCCTAGCTTATCAGACTCCCTACGGATATGTTTTTCAGCTACTGTCAGAAAGTAAGCAAGAATATTAAAATAATTATCTTATGGCAAAACAGTGTATATGTTGCTGCTAATTTTCTTTTCTCCCTCAACATCAACTTGTAGTGTCTTTACATGTTGAACATGCAATAGCTCCACAGTGACAGAAAGATGGATAAGTTCCAGTGCAAATTTAACCCAATGTTATGAATGTTAATTTTCTTTCAAACAAACCCTTACTAGAGATCTTCCTGCAGTTTTTCACATTCAGTATGTGTTACCAGTTTACTTCTGTAATTGTGGTATTTGCTTACATCTGCTGAAGATGCAGGAATAAAGTGAGAATTATTGAATTTTGTCTACTAGTGGCATTACTTGTGTGACTTCAAGTGACATTTCTTGCAAGATCTAATGCGGAGAAACAACTTGAAGACAAAACTTCAGAATACTTCTCTGTAATTTTGAAACCTCTAAGTTAATGGGTTTCTACTCTGAATTTCTGTTCTTGAGTATTGCCATAGAGCTGTAAAACACAGATGTTAAGTACTGAGAAGCATCATGAAACAAGGAAAATGTGTGGAAGTCATGGTCTTGAATTTTTTAAAGAATTGCAAAGTCTCCCTGCTCCAGCAAGCAACCTGTGGTCCTGTTCTTGGTAATATGGCATGATATTACTTGTCTTTCCCTCGTGCCTTGTCCTATCGTTATGCTGGGTTGGAAAGCACTGGTAAATACGAAAAGCAATAGACAGTCAGGCCAGGCTCACAGGTTAGGAGTTCTGAAAGTGCATACAAGTACAACCACCTTAAAAACCCATGTAAAGAGGGTCCAGCAATCCTACTATATCAATGGGAAATTTCATTACTCTTGTCTTATTACTTATGTTTTTCTGGCCCTTGCTTTCAAAATCTAATAAAATATTAAAATTCCCATTCCACACATTCTCGTTTCTTGTCATTCTGTCTTGGTGAGAACCTGCACAGACAAAAAAAAAAATCTACCTAACTCAATCCTTTAAATACAGGACTTAAGAAGGAAGATGATTCTTTGTATTTATACTCTGCCCCTTTAGAAGACAGTGGTCAAATAGCATACTCAAATTACTGTATTCCCAGTATTAACAATAAACCCTCTTTGCCATGGAATGAGTGACTAAATGCAGATCTGTAAGTACATGTCTGCAAAATCCAAAGTAACTGTAGCTCTTCTGTTAAACTTTGCTAACTTCATCTATATGGTATGAAACCATTGATAAAGCATGTTATCTGTTCACATTGACTTTCTAAGGCTCCATTAAGTTGCTGGAGTGCAGCAACTTATCTTTCTATAAATACGAAATCTTTGCAGTCACAGACTGTGGGCTTTGTTAGCTTTTCCAGATCTAGAGCCAAAAATAAGCTGGTGAAACAGATGGGAAAGTAGGAAGCTGGAACTACTACATGGGCAAAGTGAACGTTTTTGGGTAATCTTAACTGCAAATGTTCATGCTTTCAAGCATTTCCTTTGAAATTAAAATTTATATCTCTAAAATTTCTTGTGGTTTTACACTTATAACCTTGATGTTAGAATGGTTTTGTATTTTGGTTTTGTAAATTTGATATTAAAGGACAATCAAATGCCTTTTCTTGGTCATACTAAGATTTATAAATCAGTGTTCTGTCATTACTGATCTAGTTTGCTTCTGTTTTTGCCAGTAGATGACTATAGTTGATGAGCTAAAAAGAGCAGACAAAAGTTTCTTTAAAAAAGTGAGGGAGAGAAACCTTTGTTCCTTTTACCCTGCTAGTACATTTTACTTTATTCTCTTAGAAGCATTGCACAAATTAGTGTTTCAGAGATACAGTTTTAAAAAGGGGTTTTTTTATTATTAAGCACTATAGAGTCCAGCTTTTGTTTTCTGTTCATGAACGCTGTTAAGAAAAAAGAATATAATTTTGTTTTGATGAATTAAAAATTATATTAGTAAACTTAGTGTCATCTTCTAGGCTTGTATATTCATCTGATAAAAATCTTAAAGAAGCCGAGGAGCTGGCTATGATGAAAAAAGTATTGGAACCCAAATTAATACAAGAAAACAACATTGCTACTCTTCAGAACACTCAAACAAATGTAGTTTGTTTTGGGGATGGTGAAAGAACACCTGTTAATCAGAATACTCTAAGTGGAGCTGTGCAGAAAGAAGTTGCTTGTTCATCCTTTGTTGAAGAGGAAATTCCTGAAGTAGGTGCAGAAAGCAACAAAGCCACTGCAGGTAGGTTTGGAATTATACTTTTGTTTGTTTGATTTTGTTGATTTTTTTGTTTTAAATAATTATCCAAATACTTATGCAGATGTAAAAATGCAGGCAAAGATTAAAGCTATTGTTGTAACACAGTTTATGTGGATGTTCTTTTGTTACAGTCTACCTCATTCTCTCACACTTCAAAAAAAATTAATTCCTGCAGAAGTTTGGTAGGAGCAGTTCCCAGCCAATGTGTAGCATAATACATCTGACAGGACTTGCCGGGCACCGGGCATGTTCATCAGCATTGTGTTCCATCTTTTCCCTGTAATACAGCAAACCTGAGTCCTCAACACATGGGACTGCCACAGAGCAGAATCTCTCCATTCCTTTCCTTTCTAGCAAATTACACTAGTTCCACTATTTTTTTATGGGGATTTTGAAATCTTTCAGCATCTTCCCTACCACAACTGTGAATGAAATAAATAACATGAGGTAATGTATAACTGCATGTATACCAGAGGTGTTGGCTACTACAGCTGTGTCGGTAAGATAGGATCATGTAACACATCTGCTCAGGCAGAAGCTCGTAGCACTACATGACCCTAACTTTACTTGTGGGTCTACTTTTCTTTAACAGAGAGGAACCAGATCTCCGTAGAAAAAATGAACTCGCTACATTGTCTTCTGAAGAGTAACTAACACTTTTGTAGCTATCAAGTATGAAGTATGGGTCAAATTTCTGGTATCTCAAGTCAAAATGAGAAGTAAAATGCAAGGTCTGGAAAACCTTTCAAGGAAAATTCTAGCTTGAATATGCAGTGTTTAAAGATTTTCATTAAGTCATATTCTTCTCTTCAAATATTTTAAGTTGTCTGTATATTGTCAATAGTCTAGTGTTTACTGGACAATGTGAAAATAGCTATTTCTTCCTATCTGCAGGTAATTCCAAACTTGAAACTGCATCTGTGTTAGGAGAAGACTTAATGATGCTGTACAAGAAGTGTCGTTGTCCAGATATTAATATTTGCGTAGAAGGCAAAGATTTTCAAGCTCACAGGTAACGTTAAGTATTTACTGTAAAGATTTTCAACCAAAACCCTTCTAGTATAAAATGCTGCTGGTACTGTATATCCTCAGGAAGTTATTGCTGGTGCTGTTATCTAGCTGTGAACTGTTACACTTTTTAGGTCTTAGGTGAGAAGTGGCCATACTTTGATACCAATGAAAAGTATTTATCTCATTAATGACAACTTCTGTGAAAACAGCTGCATTTTTAGCACTTCTAAGATTGCTGTTGTAAGCTCATTATATAAGTATATACTTGTGTATAAATACTGTCTAGGTTTTCTTTGCTACCCTTTTTTTAAATAATCTGTGCTCTCTGAAGAAAATTAAAGATCTGTTAATAAACTATTCAGCTATTAATGCTGAATAAAATTACCATACAGGTAGAAAATTTCTAGAGTAACAATTACATATTTTTTTCTGCTCTTCAGAATCTGTGCATACAGAATCTGATTTCATTTTCATTACCTCAGTCAAGTAGATGTAAAGATCGTCAGCAGCCTTTATTAGATCTAAAGTCCAAGACCATTTAAGAACTTTGGCTTGTTGCATTTCTCTAGCTTGGGAAAGCAAATCAAAATGTCAGTACAATTCCATGTACCTTTGATATGAGTCTGTTTGCATTTGAGATAGCAAACTAGATGGCCTGTATTTTTTTCCCTGAGAGAGATTATAAAAACCATCTGCTACTTGTAGTATGTTCTCAGCACAAAACCAGTGTGGGGCGTTGCTGACGTTACGAATATTTTTACAGAAGATATGTCATAATAAGGGGGGGGGGATTTTTTTTTTAATAATAGAATTACGATATATACTAAATTTCCCGAATGTAGTGTAGTTAGGCATGTTTTCTTCTAGTCTACACTATAAGAAGGCATGTTCTCAGGTCCAAATACTTTAATGCAAAAAGAAATTCAATAAAAAGATTTCATCAGCAGAGCTTCTTTAATTTAGGCCACTTACTGCCTGGAGCAATGTATCTAGTCTAACCAGCATCAAAAAATACGGCAGGAAAACAAGGATGTTCTGAAACAGGCACAAGACTTGGTTGTTTTAGTACTGCATCATGTGAACAGTAGGAGTGAATAAGGGAAATCTAACTTTGAATCTAATTGTGGTGAAAGCACCAGTATGATTTATTTATTTTAACTTTTTATTTTTTTAAATTCTCAAACAGGAGACAGTTTAAGCTCACACCCTCTCCCACCCACTTATCTCAGCATTCCTTACTTTCTCATGAAGTCTTACAAACTTCTAATAGACTTCACAGTGTGAGCAGCAGTGCTCTGAGAGAGTTGCCAAGCTGTGTCTTCCTGCTGCTGTGTTGTATTCGTACAGAGTATTTCATATAATCCATGATAGTGCGTTATTGTATCTTGTAAAAACAAGCTTGTGTGTGTATTCAGAATTTCATATACACAAAGTTGTGATGTAATACCCGTTTACATGTGGACATATTTCACCAACATATGAAACATTCTGTAAAAGCTTCATTATTATTATTGCTGGATTAATCACAGGAGGAATGTGCGAGAAGTTCCTAATAGAAAATATTGAGACTTTTGAAGCAGGAGGAGCAAAATAACAGATGAGGGATTCCAGAACATATAATGGCTAGAAAAGAGACCATAAACAGTATTCTCCTTACTTCTTCCTATGCAAAATGAGAGTGCTCTGAAACATTTTAAGAGCCAAAAAAATATATGTAAAAGAAAGGATTCTCATGTCTAATATAACACTTTTTCTGCCACAGGAAATACATGACTTAAAGTAATTTTATAAATAATAGGAAGCTTAGTAAATGTCATGAAAAAAATGTATTTATGAGAATATTATCTATGCCTGCAGTAGCCCAGATAAGATACATAAGGGCTGACACTGTAACTGGTGTAAATCTGGAAGACTGAAATCATAAGGCAGTTTTCATCCCCTATCTTCTCTTCCTTTTTGCCCTTCCACCTTAAGAAGCTCCTGTTGCAAAGGTCTTATTGTCTGTTTTTTTTTAAGACAGTGGTACTGATGAAGATACTGCACTATACAGACTACCGGTCTGGGGTTTCTTTATTGTCTCTGATGAAAGTAGTAGTAAATGGAATTAGCCCCTTTATGGCCAGTTATGCCTTTTAAATGTAGAAGGGTAATAAGCCTAAGCAGAAGTAACTTATAGCTCTTCTCATATTGTGCTGGAAACACTGTGCTGTTGTATCATACGTTAGTATCAAGTTTGTTTGACTTTTAGGATGGGCTGGTAGGTGGCCAGCCAATTTCAAATAAGAGAAGTTTTTTACTTGTCTTTTAATTTCAATGACTATGCATTTTCTAGTAGAAAAAAATTAAGAGAGTCAGGATATAATTATTTGGCTACAATGGGGCTGTATAAACAAGGTTATTTACTGTTACTTGGTAAAAATGAAGAAATAAATTTGCGATTTTATACTATATATAAGGAAAATGCTGGTGATAATAGATTTCCTGTGTGTGAATCTCAAGGCATACTAGAAACAAGCTTTAACTAAGAAATTTAGGGTACTGTTTGTTTTTTCTCTAGCATATTTTGAAATTCCAAACATACTGGAAGAAAAGGCATGCAGTATACAGATGACACTTTAATGCATAAAGGACAAAGATTTAAGTCAATGTTATCAAAGAGTCTCATAATAAATGTTTTTATCTAGTGGCATAATGTTTACTTTTTGTCTCTCAGGGCCATTTTATGTGCCAGATCTAGTTACTTTGCTGCTATGCTGAGTGGATGTTGGGCTGAAAGCTCCCAAGAGCACATCACTCTTCAAGGGTAAGTGTTGTCTTTGCAAGTGGTTTGGGAGCAAAGGTAGGCAATCTAAAATCACTGCAAATATGTAACAACTGCGCTCTGTACAGAGCACTCAAGATTAATCTGCCTTGACGCTTTTCTTCAACCTGCTAAATTTCTTGAGTACTGTTTTGACTTCAGTGTGAAACAGCGTGTGTAGTGTATTTGTTAATATTGTCAGATGGTTCAGGGAAGAAGTCTTTTTCATCGGTAGAAGGGTACTAATCTTTTTTGTAGAGTATGTTTTAGTATTCACAGTCTATTTTACAAGTCTCCAATTTCACTTCATGTTGTACATGTCATGAGAAGTATTATGAATGTCTGAACAGTGTAATTTATTTTCCTACCTTTTTGTACAATAAGTATGCTTACAATGTAAAGACAAATACATTTCTTAAATAGTGTTTAATAATAATACTTCAGCATCATACACTAGAACAGTTTTGACTAGTGTGCTTGTTTGTGATGGCTTTCTGTGTGAGAGCTGAAAATAATGGTGCTGTCAGTGTAGGATGAATACTTAAGACTTCATAGATAAACTGGGGACTGCCAGCTTCGTTCTTTTCAGTATCAGAAAAATCAATTGAAATATATTACATTTTCTTTAAAAGCAAATTAATTCTGATACTTGTACATGTTAGCTTTTTTGTTCAGGAATGATGTTCGCTCACTCAGCTTTCTTCAGAAAGAACTGGGCACCTTGCAGTGAAGCAAAATATAATTTCTTTGTGTTAATATAAAAGAATTGTAGTTTCTGTCAGTGTAATAACCTTCCTGATTTTGCAGCAATATTATCTGTTGATTTGGTTATAACTTCCTAGTCCTTATAAAACAGTATGCTTTTATTTTAATTGATTCCTTAGATTTTATGCTATACATAGTATGTTTTAGAGGTGGATAGTCAACAAATACTCTGGTATTTACACTTCTCTCCCTGTAATTGATTTCTACAAGGCTAAGAAATTTTCATCCTTATTTTTGAGTAGAGGCTTTCTCCTGAGAAGTACTTAATCTTTCTATGAGTATATTCTCATGCCAATGTCTCATAATTTCTGTTATTTAGAATCATATCCATATTTTTGCCTCTTCTAGTTCAGTTTTCTGCTTGGTGCAGATTTCCATGATGTCTATTAAACACTTATAAATAATGTACATATGGCTTACTCTGTAATAATGGAAATTCTGCTTAAGATAACAGCTGTCAAGACTGTGGGGAAACTCCTTCTTGCTGATTTTATGGCTATCAAGTGTACTAATATACAGAGAGACGACTGTGCTGATTTTGCTTTTTAGCGTGTTGCAACTTTTTTTTTCCTTTTGAGTCATCAATGTTTATTGCTTAAACATGTCTAATGTTTTAAAGGCTCTTAGCTCAATCTGCATGACTATATTCCATTTTATACTAATGTAACGGCAGTTGTGTGTTCTGAAGATTGCAGATCAAGATGTATGTACAGAACTATAATATTGTATTGTTCAGGAGATTGTGTCCACCATTAAAAATAGACGTTCTGTGCCTGTCTACATGACAGTGCTAGTGCAATGCAAGGATGCAAACACTACTCTGTGTAGGAATTCCATATTTCTTAATCTGAATCTGGGCATAAAGAACTTTTTCTAAATGTTTTGAGATGCAAAATTCCTACTTAGTGTTGTAATAAAACTATTAAACATACTGTTATTGTGGAAAAAGCTAAAATATATTAATAAAATCAAGAATTGAAAATTATTATAAAACAATTTTTAAATGTATAGTTGCTTAATAATTGACTTATTACTAGTAAAGAGCTTGGATAAAAAACCCTTTCTGTTTATTATCAGTGTAAATAATCGATACTAGTATTAGTCCACTTATGACTTAATTTCAAAGATTCAAAGTATTACGAAGTTTCAGCAAGACTATTGAGTAGCAAAATTCACCCAAAATATAGTCCATGTAGATGTTTTTATATGGCAGTAATCTTGAAAATAGCTTTAATTTTATCAGATCATTTACCTTCCATTCACAGAACGGCTGGATGATGTATCAGCCTTTTGACCAACTTCCTTTGGCTAAGAAATGTGGTGGGTTTTATTTTGAACATGTCTTTATTTGTATTTTTTGTTTTTCTTTTTTTTTGCAGCATAAGCCATATGGAAATGACTGTCATATTGCATTTTATATATGGAGGTATTCTGGACTTCCCAGACAAAGTTGATGTTGGGTATATGTCAACTTTTATTATTTTTAATTGTACTTTGTGCTTGTTCTGCATTTTCTCAGTTAGAGGTCAAAAGGAAAATCCTTCATGTAGTATAAATAGACAAAGATGTTAAATATAATGATCATTGCATCTAAACCTACTTGAGGAAATTCCAGAAATAATGCTGTTGAAGAAACCTTGATTATTTGGCAGCTACTGGAAAAGGTGGGCCAGCCATTTTTGGAATATTATCTAAGGAAAGTGAAAAACCCTTCTGGGCATTTTATACCAAAATAATTTCCAGTTTGCCTGTATCTTCCTTTTAGTTTTCAGAATCATATGTACAATGTGTGATAATACACAATACTTAATATTTGGAATTTATTTTTAAATAATAATTTGAGTTAATGCATAGGCTAAGTAGATAGTCTTAGATCCATAAAAGATTATATATAGCAACCAATGTTGGCATTTTCTTCTGGGATAGTTTTTAATCACAGTTTTATACATAATCCTGAATTAGTGAATTATTCCCTGAAACCATTTACATATTATTAGCTGTTGAACTGCCACTAAATACTAAAATGCTACAATTTCTTAATGTTAGAAATTGTTGTTCAAAGCTTATCTACCTAAAATAAAAATATGTAATTGTTTATAATATGCCCCAATGTCTATGTTTAGGTAATGAGTTCATATACAAATAATTCTATGGTATTGATTATTATATAAAATAATTGATAGTTTGCTCACTCTGCTTTTTAGTATTTGGAAGGGACATAATTCTCAGATACGATGTCATCAATAAAATTTTATGTGATCCTTGGAAAAAATGTATGAAATACCAAAACTCTGCTAGCACAAATATCTTTTTCACTTGTTACCCTTAAAATAGAGAAACTGAGAGTCTTCTAAAAAGTTTCTCAGCCAGTGGCTGAGGCTTACTTTTATATAGAGGGACCCAGTGGTTGGGAGATTATTATTAGGTCAATACATGCTTCTGTTTGAAGATTATTCCTTGGCAAGTTTCACACTTGGTTATCGATCTATTTCTGCAATAAAAAATTTCTGCAGTAACAAGATCTATTTCTGACTGAACAAAGAGGTGAAATTAGCTTGTAAATTATCTTGTAGGCAAAATGCATATATCAAAATGATTTTCTATTTCTGTTGCTACTGCTTTCTCTTTAGTCGCATGTTGGGCATTGCAGATATGTATGGGCTAGATGGGCTGAAAGAAGTAGCTATCTACATTTTGAAAAGAGATTACTGCAATTTTTTCCAAAAGGTATGTCAGTTCTCATGGTACTTTGAGCTGTAAAGCCTAAGAAGAATTTTGATTCTATTACTCCCATATCATATTGACAAGATACTTAACAACTCTGTGGTCAAGGTGTTAGCTTAAGTCAGTGTGATCAATTCAATGTATCAAATCACATGGAGTATAATTTAATACATTCCGTTGTATGTGTAATTGTTCTTAATAGGACTGTGGAAATACTATATATTTGCATATCAGATTTCATGGGCATGTATTTAGAAACTATTTCTGTTCAATTAAATTAAGTTAAAAAACTGATTAGACTTGAGCATTTTCATGCATTATGCTCACTAGGCTGAATACCACTTCATTGACATGTGGAAGCAGATGGCTTCCCTGTTCTGTACAAAGGCAAACAAACTTAAATACCATGGTAGCTAACAGTACTTCTGTTTGAGCTGAAGATTTTGTACTTGTGTACAGATTCTGTAAGTCAGAATGTACAATAATTGTGACAATTTCGTAACAATTCTAGCCTGTTCCTGGAAAACAGCAACCTGTACTGGAATGCATGGCTATTGCTCATTCATTCGGAGTGGAAAACCTGTATGCTGCTTGCATGAAGTAAGTCAAATAAAATAAATTGTGGTTTATGCTTTTCATTTCTCTGCTTTCTGTTGAAATTATTTTATTTTGGGAGACTGGGTTTATTTTGGCATATAAAGTTCACATTTTCAACATTTTTTTTTCTTTAAAAAACTTATCGCTTCTCTTATGCTAATAATTGAAGATAGAAGATTTTTCATCTTCCTTACCTAAGAAAGGCTCTTTTTTTTCAACAGATGGGTAGGAAAACATTTTGCAAGATGTTTGTCAGAGAGAAGCTTCACCAGTTTACCTACTGAACTTCAGAACAACTGTCTTGTTATGTTGATTAACTCTTTGGTAAGTAGTTTTTTACTTTTTTAGCAGTGCAATATAATTTAAGACACAATATAGTATTTTAAGTCTGTAGTACACTTATAGTATGTAAAAGTTCCCATTAAAATAACAAATTTAAAAACAGATTTTGATGTGCAGATGTCATTGTTATGCTCCATGGCACACAGTCTAGTGATCATCTCCTCCAAGTCCAGCATAATAATACAAAATAAGTTTATGAAACATGGCTGTGACATCATAGTGCAGCATTATGTATTCAGATAGTGAGGCACAGCAAATTGTTATATCAGTTTCTGTGTTACATGGTGGCACACCTCATCTGTGATGGTCTTTTCTTCTTTGCCTATATTCTCATTTAGAAAAAATGTACTTTTTCTGACTTTATTCTCATTTAGAAAAAATGTACTTTTTCTGACTTCAGCTGATTGCTGGCTACCAGTGATAACAAGCCATTTGTTTACAGGCAAGCTGACTTTTCAAAAATAAAGTACCAGTACAGTGTACATATTTTCTACCTCTCAGCAGTACTGAATTGGTCCCCTCAAAGCTCAGCATTCATTTTTTGTGGCACATATTTACATTGTTGAACAGCTCAACAACCAAGTGGAGACTGGTGACAAGTGGCGTTCTGCAGGGGTCAGTACTGGGTCCGGTGTTTAACATCTTTGTTGGAGACATGGACAGCGGGATCGAGTGCACCCTCAGCAGGTTTGCTGATGACACCAAGCTATGTGGTGCAGTTGACACGCTGGAGGGAAGGGATGCCATCCAGAGGGACCTGGACAGGCTTGAGAGGTGGGCCTGTGTAAACCTTATTGAAGTTCGCAAGGCCAAGTGCAAAGTCCTGCATGCGAGCTGGGGCAACCCCAAGCACAAATACAGGCTGGGCAGAGAATGGATTGAGAGCAGCCCTGACGAGAAGGACTTGGGGGTGTTGGTTGATGAGAAGTTCAGCATGACCTGGCAATGTGTGCTTGCAGCCCAGAAAGCCAACCATGTCCTGGGCTGCATGAAAAGAAGTGAGACCAGCAGGTCGAGGGAGGTGATTCTCCCTCTCTGCTCTGCTCTCGTGAGACCCCACGTGGGGCCCCCAACATGAGGACATGGACATGAGGATCAGAGAGCTGGAGCACCTCCTGTACGAGGAGAGGCTGAGAGAGTTGGGGTTGTTCAGACTGGAAAAGGCAAGGCTTTGGGGAGACCTTAGAGCAGCCTTCCAGTACATAAAGGGGGCTACAGGAGAGGTACTCTTCATCAGGGAGTGTAGTGATAGGACAAGGGGTAATGGTTTTAAGCTGAAATTTAAATTAGATATTGTGAAGAAAATTTTTCCTGTGAGGGTGGTGAGGCACTGGAACAGGTTGCCCAGGGAAGCTGTGGATGCCCCATCCCTGGAGGTGTTCAAGGCCAGGCTGGATGATGCTTTGAGCAACCTGGTATAGTGGACTGGTTTTTTCTCAGGACTTGCTTAATGTGTACTTACCCCATCAAGTGCTGAGAACACCAGGTCAGCCCTGAGTAGTGGCTGCTACTGTGTATTCCAATGCAAGCCTGAAAAACAAGAGATTTCAGAGCTACGTGTCTGTACCAAGTGAAGCTTGAGAGTATCCACAGTTATAAAAGCCAAACAGTCCTTCCAGAATGCATCATTTCTAACAGAATAAAGATAGTAGCTGTAGCTCTTAAGACACTAGGTGGTCTGCCATTATATTAGATCAGAATACCTCTTCTTTCCTAGAATATATACATAGCTTTGTATGTCATATATGGTATAAATATCTGAGAAGTTTTAAGTTTTCAGGATTATAAATCAGTTAATTCTGATCTACAGGTATCTATAGTTACACCACTACCCATCTCCAAACTAGCTCAGGTTTGTAGTGTAGACAAGAGTGTGTGTAGACAAAGTTCTAGGCTCCCCTCCAGGAACCCTTCTGCAACATTACTAGGACAAGTTTAAAGGTAAACCTAAGCCTAAGCCACTTCAGACCTTCCTTCCTTCCTCTCTGTGCCTATTATATCAAGATGCTGTAGTTGCAGTTTGTGTTGAAATACATGAGCTATCTTTAAGCTGCCAGCATTTGCAGAACAGTCATGGCACTGGGGTACTTGGTACTGCTCCAGCTGTATACCTAGCTTCTCTGCAGATTTCTGCAGTCTGGACTAAAATGTGTTGTCATTCTCATTTTACTGATTTAAAATTTGTGTTGGTGCGTCTTTGAAAGATTTGGTGGTATTTTATGGACTGAAGCCTAGAAAGCTTTTAAGAATTGCAAAAATTAAAAAGTAAAGCATGCTTCTTCTGCCCACAGAACAGTTCTGGTGAGTGATCATCTAACTCTGAGCTCTCAAGACACCCAGTCCAAAAACTTGTGTAATTCCCAGTGGAGTTTTTCACAGTCTGCAAAAATGTTTAAGGCTACTTGAGGGAGAAAGAAAAGGTCTAACAATAATTTTGCAGAGGCTACTGGATATTTTACAATCCTCTTTCCTCTGCTGCTACAGTTCTCTGCTGTAAAACTTTTTAACAGTCACAACCAGTTAAACAGTGTTACTCTACTGATCCTTTCATTTACCAATCTTGGAAATGTAAAACATAGTTAATGTGGGGCAGCCCTTCAGAGGAATAAAATGTGTAAAGAAAAGGAGATTGCTGATTAGAAAATCTCTGGGAAGCCACAATGATGAACACAGAAACATTAAAATGGGAGTGCAGTTTAAAACACTGTTCAGGTACTTATCCCCAGTGTTTCAACTACCTGCAATAAAATTACTGGTTTTTCAGATATGTGGAATCCACTTTAGAATGGTTAGGAAAAAAATATAACAGGAGAAGTAAAATTCAGTTAGAGCCACTCCTATAAAGTGCTCATTTAATTAGAAAACAATGAAGGCATTTTATATTTCACTGGAAGTGTCTAATGGAAGTAAATGCTTATTGCCTTGTGAGCATGAGCAGGGCCTGAATTTTGGACAACTCAAAAAGCTTGTAATTGAGTCCAGTGGGAGCAAGATCAAACCATAAGCATATACTTAATCCTTAATTTACCTTATATGTATAGAAGCAAACAGGTTTTGCCCCAGATGAGTAAAAAATTAAAAAAAAAAATATAAAGTTCAACTATGTCTCTCCAGATTTTGTGTTTTAATTACAATATGCATGAAGAAAATGCTCCCTGCTTTCTACTTTGCATGGGACAAACATGATTATAATCTGAGTTTACAGTAGGGGTTTTGGTGTCAAATATTCATCTGAATTGTTGTTTTCTTCAGTGTTACTGATCTTACTGCATAATTTATCAGTGACCTGCTAGGTCACATTGAATGGAGCTTTCAATCCATTCTAATGTGGATAACAATAAATTGTAAGTTATTTTTAAGGGATGTGTTAGCCAGTAGAAGTTGCCCTCAGGCACTGT
The DNA here is from genome assembly GCF_000699245.1 of Pterocles gutturalis. Taxonomy (NCBI): domain Eukaryota; kingdom Metazoa; phylum Chordata; class Aves; order Pterocliformes; family Pteroclidae; genus Pterocles; species Pterocles gutturalis. The sequence continues at coordinate 20,626 of NW_010100380.1, forward strand.
GTTGATAAGGCAGTGCAAATGCTCCGACAAGTACAAAAGAACCAAAGGCACAGACCAGGGGAATAAATATTAGGAAATATGTTTCTTGTTTTGAATGAAACTAAAAACATAACAGTTATGTTTCTTAGAGAAATGTTAGACAACCAAGAGGGTAAATTCAGTTAACTCCATTTAGTTAAAGAAGGGAAATTAATACGACTGGGTCCTTGTGTAAGTGTTCAGTAACTGAACAGAAGCTATTTTATGAGCAGCAGTTCTTTGCCAACAGGCTAATTTCTGTTTTTACTTTAAGAACCACAAGAACGCTGCTTTCATTTTGATGGAGAGTGACCGGCTGATCAATAGTCTTCCCCAAGTGAAATGGACAGAGACAGCTGTGGCCTTGGCATCTAGGCTACAAGAAGAATGTGTAACATTTATTGTGGCAAACTTCCTACACGTAGTACAAAGTGAAGGCTTCTCTGTTTTGTTGCAGGTAAAAGTGTCCTCACGTTATTGTATGCTTCCAAATAAACTGAATTATATCACACTTTGGATAGTTCAGGCTGCTAAACAATCAAAACAGTTTCAACTTTTGAAGTACAATTTTATGGAAAATTTAAAAAAAAATTAGGCAGTGGTAAGGGTGGGGGGTCAGTGGTGTTTTACAGCATGTGACTATTTTGATGTGCAGGGTTGATAATGTATTCAGGTTATGTGCCTCAGTTAAGCAAAAGTTCCAGTGAATTTAGTGGGACAGTTTCTGTGTTGCAACAAAATAAGTATATTATTAATTATATTACATAAGCTTCAAAAAAGTTTTTGGACCCCTAGAACAACAGCATGTACTTACAAGAATGATTATGAGTATTACCAATATACTCAAACTTCTACAGATTTTTGTTGTGAGTTGCAAGAATGTGGCAGTGCTTAAGGTCCTGGCGAGAACACATCTAGTAATCTAGCTGATTCATTTCTTCCATGAAAAAGTTTTTTATTATATGTATAGAGGATTTAAAAAATAAATAGGGAAATGTTAAAATATTTTGCATTTGAATTGAGAGGTGCATGTGGCTGTAAATTCATCACAGTGTGCTTGTTCCTAAAATCTGGGGTAGCACGAGGCCTTGGGATGATCTGCTAGAGGCCTGGAGAAGGGTGGGGTTATGGAATGGATACAAAGGAAGATGCTCAGCTTTGGAATACCTCCTGCACAGCATGACACAGATCCTCTCTGCTCAGTAATGCTGTTGCATGTGAAGTACACTCTTGTTTTAAATGGCTGCCTTTTGTTGTTTCCTCAGGCACAGGCAATGAGCAGCAAACCTGACCTCCTAGAACTGATTTTTAATGCAATTGAAAAAAGTATTAATAATGAAAACAGCTGCTTTCTTCTTGTAGCTGTGGATACGTTGTTGGAGTCCACAAATGTGAAGGAGATGGTAGGTTTTCCAATGTGCAGTGTTCTAGGAAAAACTATTCTGGTATTGTTTCATGTAATGGTTCAAATCAGATGATGCGGTTTGAGCTCAGTCCTGCAATTGGGGTCACACAGAAAAGCATAAATCCAAGGTCCTGTTGGAAGTGAAGAAAATGTTGGCATTTGTTTCGTGGATGTTAACACTTTTTTCTTTTAAAGACAAACCTTTTCTGTGGCAATAGAAAAAACTATGTATTACTGAGAATGTAAGTCCCATGGGCACCACTGCTCTGTTCTCTACTGTCATTTTAAATTTGTGATGAGAAAAAACACCAAAATGTTGCATTAACTTAACAGTTGAAGAGAGTGTATTCTTTTTCTCTCATTGTATGTTTTCCCCCGTTCTTGTAAAAGTCATAGCTACATTGGCTTTTATTTAAGACTATCCTCTGAAGCAAGGACTGCCTCTTAATCTACTGTGTGTTTTTTGGATTGGGGGGAGGTGTCAGTCTCCATGTGTGTAATATGCTGTGTATATTCACACAATCTAAATAATAATATTTAAGCTGTGGTTGACTGCAGTGCTGGGGATAATTCATGAATAATATGACATACTGATTAAAATCCAGAATGATGCTACAAGCAAAGAATGAAAAATAAATGCAGAATGAATTACTGCAATCTGGTGCTATTGTGGATCTTCTTGGTAAAAGCAATGAAAATTTAATCAGATACATTATTTTTCCCTAGAGTATTTGACCTTGTTGTGACACAGCTGACAGTAAAGAGCTATTATGGGGCTCATTTAAAAAAAAAAAAAAAAAAAAAGGAGCAATGTAGTGTTTTCTAATGTTGTAGTATGCCTTGGAGTGACCTGGTTTTAAAATATTGTAAAAATTACTGTGTTGGCTAATAATCCTTCAAAAACAGCATCTCCATCTACCAGGCCATTATAAAATATAAGTGATGACATCATTGATCTAGCTTAGGGAGTAAGCAGATTCTGAAAGGAATAATGACTGGTTGCTATGACAATATGCCCCTCGCCAGCTGCTGATTTGTTACTTGAACACAGGGTTTTACGTGCAAGATCCAGGCTCTGCGTGATAAGCTCTGGGTCTTCCTGGTTCAGTCTTTTTATGCTGTTCGTCACACAGAAAGCTGGAAGCTGATGAGGCCAGACAATCAACAGAAAATACAAGCAGGTATGTCTGGCATCAAATGGCATTAGAATTTGTAGCAATCTGTTTAGTAGATAAAATGGAGGTGGTATTGTGGAGCCAAATACAAAGTAAAGTAAAATTTGTGATGCTTTAGGTTTTTGAAGTGGTATTTTAGAATAGAAGCATGATAGCATGCTTAGCTAGTTTCAAACATGGAAATCAGTAAGTCATGTTCTGTGAAAAACCTCCCCTGCTTTTCTTTTTTAGGAGTGTATATAATAGGAACCAAACCCATGTAGATTGATTCTATTCTTATTTACAGCTACTCTTAATTACTGAAAATACTGCAGTAGGATTAAAAACCTTATCTGTATCATTTTTAAGGAGATAAGCACTGTGGACGAATCAAATGTGCACAAAGCAGATTATCTGTTCTATGGATTCAGTTTCCATCCTTTATCATTTTCTACATTATGTATAAATATTGCTTGTCTCTTGCATAATGCTTATCTCATGCACTGTGAGTAAATGCAGACAGCTTGACTTCACAGTTGATTAGTATTGTGATATTGTGTATGCTGCTGCAGAGCCCCTGAGGAGCTGCATAGTGTTCTCTCAAAATTTTAACAGGCAGCACTTCGAACAAAAAGGAGTTTTTGTTCTGAACATCTCTTTGTTTTGAAGTACACAAGTATTCTAGGGTGCGGAACTGATGGTGGAGTTTGGGTTATGGTTGAATATTAGCTTTGACAGTAGAATGTTATAAAATAAAAGAATGTGCTGAAGACTAATCTAGAATTAAATCACTTTTGATACAAAGGAGAAATAAACATTTTGGTGTCTTTTTTTGTTAAAGACATTAGTAGCTAGGATATGATAGTTATAAAATTGTTTATACCAATAGATGAAAATTTTATTCTACAATTACACGCTGAGAGAAAGATGCAGTGACAGTCTTTCTAAGCATGATTTAGGGATGTAGTCAAATAAGATCTCACTGCTACTGTATAAAATAGGTTTATGATTTCTTTCTGGATTATAAAATCCTTCAGAAGCTGAGGAGAAGGCTTTAGAAACAAGGGTGAGCTTTTTGTTTTAGGGTGTTTTATTTTTAGGATGACTTATTGTAAATAATGTTCAGGCTGCTTTGCACTAGTGCTTTCAATTAAAAAAAAAAAAAAAAAATTAAGACCAAAGTGTGCTTTACTTGTCCAAACTCCATCTTGCCAGAAATTATTTTGTTTTATTTTAGATTAAAATATAACTCAGAGCTAGCCTATATTTTATATGTAAACAGACAGGCTGAAATGTTTCCATAAATTACCTGGTTTTAATTACAGGCAAAGCGATCATACAATACTGGTAGACAAATTTTAATCTTCAGGTGAAATATGATCAGGATAACTTAAATCAACTTTAATGTTGAAGATTTCTGGTGGTGGTTTAGCTTCTAGAGATTTAACCTATATAGAATGCTATAATAGAGGAGAAAAAATTCCAAAAGAAGACAGATGATATTGCGGGCTTTTTCATTCACAACATGTCTTGTGTTTTCTTAGGCACAAGTATATATGGATTTTGTCTTAATATATTGGTATGTATTAATGTGCAGAGTCATTGCTAAAAAAGGATTAGATCCCTGGGGTGCCATTTTCAGCATACCTTCTGTGTGATTTTTACACACCTATATAAAAAATTATTTTTTAGTATCTTCAATAAGAATTCAGAATTTTTGTTTGTGTTATACACAGATACATTTTTGTATGTATAAATAGTATGTCAGAACATGAGGCACTGAATGCTTAAATTTTTTCATATATTTTTTGCAAAACCTTTTTTCAACTGAAACATTAATGCAAACAAAAATGAAACGTTATCGATTATGGGTCTGTACAGTGTCTATAAATATCTTTTTTGTATTGCACAATTGATTTAAAGGCTTTGTTGAAAAATGCTTCCCTCCCAGAGTAGACCAGTCAAAAAAAAAAAAAAAGGCATTCACTGCCTGAAAATTTCACATGACAATCACAGGGATAACTTCCATGACATTACGCTGCATGCTATATAAAGAGGCACTATGATCTTACTGTGTACATTTAGATATTTTGACTTTACTGCTTTTGACAATTAATATAATTTACTTTAATCTGTTCTTTCAATAGTATAAATAAATATTCTGTAAATTATAGTACTTCACTTAAAAGTCATTAGTACTCTAAATTTGAAGGTCTCTCTTTTTTGTAAACTGTGTACACTTTCAAAGGTCTCAGTGCACTGCAAGCTTTAAGTGAGCTAAGCCTGGATAAACAAGAGTGTGTCTTACTGTGGAAATGGGGAAACAGAAGAGTTAAGCAACTTGCTTATGGCCATGTGACCTCATTACAGATACCACATTTTTTTGTTCTGAACGTAATACCATGTATTTCCACTTAACATTTGCCATGTCACCATGTCTACCCTTCCTAGAATAATTACAGGTCCCAAAGAACTGCTTCTGATTTCAGATTATGTTAATTGAGTAGGCTGGATTGTTCTCTGTCTCCCTTCTTTCCTGCTAAATAGTAAAGAAACTGCTTGTTCCTTTTACAGCTGCATTTGACAAGGGTGATGACCGACGACTTGGCAAAAAACCTGTATTCACTAGTTCTCAGGTAAACATTTATATCCAAACACTAAAAATACTCAGAAGCTTACAAACAAAATTTCATTGTGTATTTTAAATTCAATACTAATCTGTCATATTACTTAATGGAACTTGCTTTTTAAAATTTGTATTTTTTTAGGTGAACTGTTATTTCTGCAGAATCAGTAATGTCCGTTACTGCAAACATCTTAGGACTCTGACCATGCTCTGCTACATTTTCAAACAGATAAGCTCAAATAAAAGACAGGAATTTGTGTTCAGAATCTCACATTCCCCTGCTGCTATGTAATGAAACGGATCTGTTGCCCAGAGCAAATGGTTTGCTACTGAGCTAATGAATCTCTGCTATTATCCCAAGCCACCACAGCACTGAGTCTGTTACACTCCCTGCCCTGAAGAAATATTTTTTTAGTGCCCTCAACAACCCTTCTATTGAGACTTGCACTCAAAACTACATTACTATTTGGTAGAAAAACAGTATCGGTTTCACGTGATTTGATGGTCTTGGATAGATTGCAATGACACTGATATTGCAAAGATTCTATTTCATGCACTTAATTCTCCATGTTTCAGTATACATGTTTACTTGAGAGAATTAATTATGCCACTAATCTGGTGGATACACTGTTGGTAATGGTTAAAAACATCACATGTATTATAAATCAATTTTTGGTTTTATGTTTGTAATAATTCATAGTCTTTATTCCTCTTCAGAAAATACACAAATATAATTCAAAGTTTTCTTACTTCAGCAGACATTAATAATATAAATAAATATTACAGAGTAATTTGTCCGAAGTAAAAGTGAAACTCTACTTAGATATTTCTATATCCCCTATATAGAGCAGTATTTCACATGAGATTTACTAGGCACTCTAGTTATTTTTGGTACTTTTATGTCTTTGAAAGCCAGGAACCTGAGGTAAGATATAATTTTTTAAAAATTATTTCTATGCTGAATCTTGTTGCTTTAGATTCACATAGTACTTTAAAAAGTAGCTGTGTTTCAGGAATGAAAGATTATGGATAGTTTGGTATTATAAATGTCTTCTGGTTTTTTTTTCTGACTTTTTTTTTTCTAGCTAAGCAAATCTATTACTCAGTCTGCTGGTATAAGGAATACTTCCTTGACAGAACACTGCAAGAAAGATTGCTGGGGAGATTCTTCCACTAATCAGGATAAAATGAAATCTGATGGATTAGGAGCATCTGGACATACATCAAGCACCAGCAGAAACACTGTTAATAAGGCTTCAAAGCATGAGGATATAAAGGGGAAAGATGGCAAAAAAATAGTTTCCAAGATTACTAAAGATTCAAAACCTGGGGAAAAACCTGCTTCACCAAAGGCTAGAGCTGTTATAAAGACAAAAATAGAAAATAATGGAAGTCTGAAGGCTGAAAGCGTGCTTACCAAGCAAGATATAGAAAAGACATCATCTGCAAGTGGACAAAAAAATCCAGGAAGTGGCAAAGGACTAAAGAACCATGAAGGAAAAATTGCAGGTGCCAGACCTAAAGTGCTGACAGTAACCTCAAGTGTGCAGATCAAAACAAAACCATTGAAAAAAACCACAGGGAAGGAATCTCCCTCCTTAGGGACTGTGGCAGGAACTTCCAGCAAGTCAGCAAACTCGAGCATAGACATCCAGACTGCCAGTGAACAGACAGAGGAACCCAAAGAGGATAAATTGGTAGAAGAAGGAAAAAAAGAGACTGGTAACTTTTTTTATTTTTTTTTTTAATCCCCTTATGGTTTGTCCCAGGCTGTACATACCTGGGAAGCTTTAAAAACAATCTGCTATAGATTGATAAGATTTGCCTTCTTCCCCTGTAAATTATTATTAACCTGAGATAAGAATATTCCATTTCTCCTCTATTAACTGACTTTATGATCAACTGATAACCATATAAAATTGTAAAAGTTTTACAAGTTTAGCAACTATGTTGTTTTCAATAGCTTATCTTCATATATTAGAATTTTTTCAGTACTTATATGCAATGCATTTCCCCCTATAGTTAACTTTGAATTTACTTTACAATAGTGAAAACAAAGTCATCTGTGAAGACATCAAATGGAGTCACCAACAAAAAAAGAAAGACTGAGCTTGAGGCTAGTATCAAAACAAGCAGGTACATTACAAATCAATATGCTGCTTTACATATATATATGCGTATGTTTGTGAAAAGAGTTTCAGGTGAACTATTTAACTTCCTGTTAAATCAACACGTTCTTTGTAATCTGAGAATGGCTGTCTATTGCATGTTATTAGCAAAACAATTTGAGTTAGTTATTGCAAATGTTGTTAAGATAGAATTGGTTTGGCTTTTGTGCTGGATTGTTTCAGGCTAATAATTTTTAAATTGTCATAGGTCATTCAGAATTCTGCACACTGGAACAGTTAATGACTACACAAGGTGTTGTAAACTTATTTCTGGCATAGCACGAAGACAGCTGAAGCACTGAAATTGTGAAATGGGCCATATGTAAAAATATATTTACACATAGGTTTTATTCTCAAAAAGTATACCTTTTAGGTTGCATTTTCAGTGTTTATATATGACAGTAACCTCAAGTGTGCAGATCAAAACAAAACCATTGAAAAAAACCACAGGGAAGGAATCTCCCTCCTTAGGGACTGTGGCAGGAACTTCCAGCAAGTCAGCAAACTCGAGCATAGACATCCAGACTGCCAGTGAACAGACAGAGGAACCCAAAGAGGATAAATTGGTAGAAGAAGGAAAAAAAGAGACTGGTAACTTTTTTTATTTTTTTTTTAATCCCCTTATGGTTTGTCCCAGGCTGTACATACCTGGGAAGCTTTAAAAACAATCTGCTATAGATTGATAAGATTTGCCTTCTTCCCCTGTAAATTATTATTAACCTGAGATAAGAATATTCCATTTCTCCTCTATTAACTGACTTTATGATCAACTGATAACCATATAAAATTGTAAAAGTTTTACAAGTTTAGCAACTATGTTGTTTTCAATAGCTTATCTTCATATATTAGAATTTTTTCAGTACTTATATGCAATGCATTTCCCCCTATAGTTAACTTTGAATTTACTTTACAATAGTGAAAACAAAGTCATCTGTGAAGACATCAAATGGAGTCACCAACAAAAAAAGAAAGACTGAGCTTGAGGCTAGTATCAAAACAAGCAGGTACATTACAAATCAATATGCTGCTTTACATATATATATGCGTATGTTTGTGAAAAGAGTTTCAGGTGAACTATTTAACTTCCTGTTAAATCAACACGTTCTTTGTAATCTGAGAATGGCTGTCTATTGCATGTTATTAGCAAAACAATTTGAGTTAGTTATTGCAAATGTTGTTAAGATAGAATTGGTTTGGCTTTTGTGCTGGATTGTTTCAGGCTAATAATTTTTAAATTGTCATAGGTCATTCAGAATTCTGCACACTGGAACAGTTAATGACTACACAAGGTGTTGTAAACTTATTTCTGGCATAGCACGAAGACAGCTGAAGCACTGAAATTGTGAAATGGGCCATATGTAAAAATATATTTACACATAGGTTTTATTCTCAAAAAGTATACCTTTTAGGTTGCATTTTCAGTGTTTATATACGTGTGCATATTAAAACAGATTGTTTCAATATAATTAAACATTGCTAGATCTTAAGCATGGAAATAATGGATGTAATAATTTCTTTGCAGTCTGACAAAAAAATCAACTGGAAAAGTGTGTAATGAACAAAATGCACAAGCTGTTCTAAAGAAAAAAGGGAATGTGAGTAGCAATTCTGCAGCACAGCAAAAGGCTCAAAACACACCCACCAGTTCTCCCAAGAACCAAGGTAAAGATTCATACAGCAATGAAAAGGTTGTGAACGATATATAAAAACTTTTTTTTTTTTTTTTTTTTTTTTTTTTTTTTTTTTTTTTTTTTTTAGTGCAAGCATTTGACAGTGTTGTGAACGATTCTGTTTATTTTCCGTATTTCATTTTTGGTGACAATCCTAATCTGTAAAATGCAAATTAGTATGTGTCAACTTCAAAATATTTAAAAGATGGTCTTCACTGCCAGTTGGTGTTTTCTTCTGCTCGTTTAATCTGCTTTGCAGAGTCTTTTATTTGCTGATCCCCTCCACTTCTGCACTTGGAACCATGACTGAGTTCAGCAGAAATTCTGTAGGTCAAGCATTTATAATATGCATCAAAGATCTGGACTGCAGACTTCTTTATGAACTGTTAGTTTACGCCTCCCTTCTTTGGTGATCCCCCCTAGGGGAAGCACTACTGATAGTGACCTACGCCACAAACAAATACTTGATTTCAATAGTTATTTATATCAAGTGTGGGAAATGACACTGTGGACCACGGAGAGGAAACCCTGCTTTATAAAGATGCAAAGTGTTAAGGATGGAGCTCTTTTTAATCCTATTTGGACTTGGCATTTACTGGGGGACTATTCATGTTATATTATCTTAAATACATTAGGATATAGAAAACACAGGTCCTGTCAATTTGTGGTCATTAAAGGTCTTGCAGTATGTTCTTACTGAGCAGGGACATTAATTCTGGTATTCTAATCACATCATAACTAATGTAATTATTTTCTACCTACTTTCATTTCCTCTACAATATAAATTGAATACAGTACTCATCATTTCCTGTGCTAAGCTGCTGTGGAGTGTTTCTATGCTCTATTAGATAGGTGCTGCTTTCTACTCCAGTGATGACTACTTCAGTTACAGGCTGAAGTCATTCCTTTATGTATAGTCTATGAAGTGCTTTAGTTTTAAAGATGGCATGTAAATGCAAGATGATATTTTTGTCTACTGTTTAAGATCTCAATTCTTAATTCTTTAACAAGCCTTAAATCCCTTAGTTACATAAGAAGTTGAGTAACTTGCTTCTCAACACAAACAAACACTAGCATAAATTTGGTGAATATACTCCGACTGACATATGCAATCTTAAAGTCTTTTTTCAACTGTTTGTTAGGACCTCAGGGGGAATCGCCAAATTCACTGAAATCAGGAATGTCTCCAAAACATAATGAAGAAAAAAATGTGTTACAACATCTGGTTCAGACAACACTCCCAGAAAAACATCCTTCATCCAAGAAGAGGAATGTTAAACAGTCACAAACACCTGTAGCAAAAGCCCCTGGAAAAATAACACCTAAAACTCAGTCTCCATCAAAGCACGCTGAGACTATGAACAATAAAGAGCCAAAACCAAAACCAGCTGGGCAATCTGTATTAAAATCTCATTCCTCTGCCCAAAAACATTCAAGGTGTGAATCTCCTGTTGTCCAGAAGAATGGTCACACCCCTGAGCAAAGAAGCTCAGGACAGAAACTTGAAAAAAACATGGCTGACACTGTGGCAGATCAGCTTCATGACAATAATGAATGCTATTCTGCAAAGCAAAGTGAATCTTTAAAATCTGTGGTGGAAAGTACCAGAGAAGATAAACTGCTGGCATCCTTTCAACCCAATGAACAGAAATTATCAGATCCTTCAGAAAATGGGGAATCTGAATCATCTTCTCCAATTACAGAAGAAACTATTTCTAAACTGCACGTTTCACTGCAAAATGAAATAGAAGCAAGACAAACCTGTGGAGATTACAGTGGAATTAAACAGATTAAAGCTGAATTGCACTGTCCTGCACAGTCTTCCAGTGATGGATACTTAGACTTTTCCAAGGAAACCAATCAAAAGGCTACTGCTTCAGGAGAAATGGTGAAACACTCAGAAGCAACAACAGTCTGTACTGAAAAAAGTGATAAATTAAACACTGAAACAGGTCTTAACTACAGTGAGAATGCTTTACCAAGCTTTTCCAGAACAATAACCAATAAAGAGGATGGAACATCATCTCAGATTCATATGGAGGGATTTCTTACAGCTGATGAGCTGTGTGATGCATCAGCCTTGACTGAATACACATCAGTTACAGCAGATTTAGATGATGCTTCAGAATGTTCCACAGAACAAATAACAGAAAAATGTTCACCTAGTTACACAGAGCCTATAGATCCTACAGAAATGCCTGAAAACCATGAAAACGCAGAAATTCCCTTTGTGGACCGCTGGAGTACTGGTGCACTAGATCCAAAAGAGAGTCCTGAATCAGATACCGGCAGTGCAACCACATCCTCTGATGATATAAAACCAAGATCAGAAGATTATGATGCTGGAGGCTCTCAGGATGATGAAGGATCCAATGAAAGAGGGATCTCTAAATGCAGCACCATGTTATGCCATGATTTCCTTGGAAGAAGCAGCAGTGACACAAGTACTCCTGAGGAATTAAAAATTTATGACAGCAGCCTAAGAATAGAAGTGAAAATGAAAAAAGAGGGTTCTGATCTCTTCCGTGTTAATTCAACAAGTGATGATGAAATACCAAGAAAAAGACCTGAAATTTGGTCCCATCACGAAAGTGCAAGGACCAACACTAGAGAAAGCAAAAGTTCTACTTTTGGCAATGCACAGTTTACTCAGGAAGCAGATCAAGTTTCTTCTTCTGCTGATGAAACAGAAGATGACAGATCTGAAGCAGAGAATGTTGCAGAAAAATTTCCTCCATCAAATGTTCCTACTCAACAGTTCCAAGGAATTGATAATTTAGCTTTTGAAGATGCAGCAGAAAATGATACTGCGAGTCGAGAGTTTTCTAAAACTAAAAATTTCAAACGATCTGTTTTACTTTCAGTAGATGAATGTGAAGAATTGGGATCTGATGACAGAGTGGAAACTCATACTTCACGTCAGCACTCAATAGATTCTCTTACTCCTTCAGAAGTATTTGACAGTGTTTCTCAAGAGCACCGTGGAAAGACTTTTTATTCAAGATACTCACTGGAAACTGAAGATGGGTTCGTGGATAGCAAACAGCATGAGGATAGAGACAATAGATCGGATGAAAGTGAAAGTTCTCTCCTACATCTTCATGGCACTGAAATCCCAGCGAAGGAGAATCAAGGTGCTTCAATGACTGAACAAAATTGCTCAGAGAAAGTACATTCAGCAGCTAGTCCATGTCCAGAAGAAAAACAAAAAGTAAATATGAAGAATGAGGTAGCTAGTGAATTTCACCAGTGCAATAAATACTTAGACGATGCAAAATCTCAAGAAAGACCATGTCATTTGGATCTTCATCAGAGAGAAACTAATTGTGATGTGCAAAAGAGCAGCTCTGCAAAACCTGTAGAAGCCAGCAAGAATCAGATACTGACTCAGGAAGGTCAAGTGAGAGACACTCAGCCAGCAACTACTGAATGCGCTAATACTGATTTACTTCCAGGTAATGTACAGAAATAGAAACATTCAGTCATTCAAAAACAAATTAATAGGGAAAGCTCTGAAAATTTGTCTTGAGATTGAATCCTGAACTTGGCTGAAACTATATTAATTTTAAATACTTTCAAGTATTTCACTTGGGTAGAGAATGCTTGTCTGTTTGAAATATCTGCCAATACCCTGCTGTTCAATGAGAAACTTGACTACAGGAAAAGAGATTTTATGTAATGCTAAAAGAGATTGGATGCAGTTGTCTGTACTTCAATTATTTTTGATCCAATCTAACATTGACAGCATCAGCTTCTGATGGAATCTTAGTATTTGTTTTGTCTGCTTGACAACATAGAGTATGTCTGAATGGGATGTGCAATAACTACAGTAATAACCTTAACTAAAGCGCACTGAACTGTTTACCTTAACAGCTATATGCATTATTGTTGTAATTTATTTATTTATTTATTTATTATACATAGATTTGGATCCTTCTCCCACTGAATATAACTGAATATTTGCCATATACATCAGTGGGAGGAGGTTTGAATTCTGATTTAGAGCTTATGAGATGTCTAAAATTCAGAATTTTACCAGTAAGAGCTTATTTCGTAAAAGAGAGATTATACTTACAACTAATGCTTATATACAGAAAAGTTCTAACTTGTTTCATGTAGCTAGATGACTACTTGTCTAGATGTTTGGTGTTTTGTCTTCTTTATACCAATAATTCAGTCTGTTCATATCATCAAAAATATACAATAGTGTTGACTACAACTATTGTGTATTCAAGAGTAATGAAATGTTGATGATGATCTATGTTCAGCCAGACCACATAACAAGACACTGAAAGTTGTACTATTTTTTTTTAAGTTTGCTTGCCCTTGCCTGCAGCTGCCCTTGCATGTGCAGTGTAGAAATAAGACTGTGGATCAACTATTTTGTTTCTAATTCTCTTCTAAGCTGACATAGCTAAGTCACCATTCAGTAACCATTTTCTATTAATTCCCTCCATGCACCTCCTGGTCTAAATTTAATTTATGTAGTAAATGAGAAATTTCACGTGCATTGAGTGTATATTTACATTGTCATTTTCTGTATCAGAAATTTAATTACGGAGGTTACTGTTAATTACCAGTGGTGATTGGTGCTTTAACTTAATTTATAAATCATACCTTGTTTTTTATATAGGAAATAAATGCCTCAGATTTTGTCAATTTTTGTATAACCCTCCATCCCCTCTTTTTTAACCTGGTTGGATTGTCTTTCCTGAATGAGTTAAATTTTGCTCTACACAACCCTGAGGGGAGGATCATCTGCAATTTTTACATTGTACAGTATTGTGAATTATTTCAGGAGACATAGATGATTATGACACAATGGCACAAACCTGCATGTATGAGCATCGGCCTCCAAAAACCCTTTCTCCAATATATGAGATGGATGTTGGAGAAGCAATTGAGCAGAGGATGGATTCAGAAACAGCAGTTCTAGATGTGGATTTTGAAGATCAGCAGTTTGCAGAACAGGACTGGACTCTTCTCAGGCAATTGTTATCTGAGCAGGACTCAAATATAGGTTTCAAAAACTCTGTTCCTGAAGACCTTAACTTAGCACAATGTCTTATCAATCAGACACTGTTTCTGGCACGAGATGGTTCGAATCCTCAGGGTACAACACAAGTTGACACATTCAGTAGGTGGACTGAACTAATATCTCCACTTGATGATTCTTCAGCAAGCATTACAGTGGCAAGCTTTTCATCTGAGGACTGTTCGTCTCCTCAAGGGGAATGGACAATTCTTGAACTGGAAACCCATCATTAAGGTGATCAAATGTTTGCAACTGAACTCCAACCCATTCCCCAAATCTATTTTTGATGAGTTGTTTCCATACAGTAATGAAATACTGCATCAGTCAAGAACGAGCAATTCTTGATACTGAGGCAATCTTTCTGATATAATGAGGTAAATATATTAATTTATAATCTAGATTTAATCACAAGTACAATAATTTTTCAAGACTTAAACGTATGTCTTTTCTAAAAAATGAACTTTGAGCATGTATTTTCTAGAATTGTTAGAAAAATTAGATGACATGAAAGAAGAATCTTGGTTTCCACCCTCCCTTTTATCTTCCTTTCTGACATTTAGTATTCTCATTGCACAAGAATTTAAAGATGACTGTACAATTAGTAGAGCTATTCCCCTCCTTTTTTTCTGCCTCTCTATACGGTGACTTCATTTTACAACAATAAAGATTCAGAATGGTTGTGTTGAAGGGTGATGTGTGCCAATGCTGCTTTAAATGACAGAAACATATACTTCTGTTCAAAGAAAACATTTCAATATGAATCTGCCTTGGGCCTTATTAATATGAGCAGCTTGTTTAATCTGTTTCTTCCCGATTTCATTTTTGTATTTTTGGGTTGTTTTGTTTAGAAGTTTGCAATAAATTTTTTAAATTGTCTTTCCTTTAAATACAAGACTTCAGAGGGTCTGTGCTATAGGAAGAGCACTGTTTCTTGGAAATGCACATATTTACTTAAATAAATTTAAGTAAATATGTGCATTTGGCACAGTGCATTAATTCAGAGGAGTTGGTAGAATGCTGCTCCTGTTCTAAATAACAGTATGTCTGATATCTCCAAAAGTGTATCTCAGTCTGAAGTCATGGTCTGTGTTACATCAGAAGTCTGACATTGACTAGAATTACCTTCAGGCTTCAGTTCATTACACTTGCACTCTTCTGACACTGTCTGAGGCATTGCAAGATTCTCGGGAATTTGGATGCGTTTTTTCTCAGAGATGCTACATTTTTGGAGAGGTAATGTAATTCTTGCATCTTTATTAATACCTCTAGTGTAGCTTTTATGTTGAGACTAAATGGCAACATAACCATTCTCCTGACTAAGAGTGAAATAGGATTTACTTCTCAGTACTGCTTATTCTGCTGCTTTTGGCTATTAATTTGGGTGTGGGTAGGACTGTTTATTGTCTTTTGTGATTTGACAGCAGAGGAAGGGAGTGAGAAACTATTTGTAATTCTTACAAGTGAGAATTCCTCCTGAAACATACAGGGTTCTTTCTCTGATAAGCTTAGGCCCTCTAAGACACCTGCATTATGGAAGTAGTAGGGCTTGTCTTTCACACAGCTTAAAATCTAAACAGGAACTATTCTACCTCCTCTTACTCACTAACAGAAGTGCCTTCAGAAGTGGGTGCCATATGGCAGTAAAAGGCTACAAGCATTTTTTAAATAACTATTTAAGATAAGTGCACAACTTAAGCTAGCTCTAACCACTCATAATATGGTCAGTTTTGCAAGCTTTTGCACAATTCCAACAGTACACCCTCATTTTCTTTAGAAACTTCAATTCTTTTTGTTCATAGACAGAAACTCTTAGTTGTGCGGAAGTAGGAAGTTTCCCCAGCGTATGACTAAAGCAGTTAGGACTTGTCTTATCTTTGAACATGACATAATAAAGAGCTCTGAGGCAAAACAGTTTATCTAGAAAGCCACTTTGTTGAACTTCTGTAACAGAAGTCAAAATTATGTTTTACTTTCCTCAAATTAAATGGAGGAAGAATTGTATCTCGTTCTTTAATATCAAGCCAGGAAAAAAAAAGGTGAAGCCTTCCTTTCTCTTCATGTCAGTGAAGGAAGACTTGAAACTCATGGAAGGAAGATGTTCAGTATCATAATAAAAATATTTCCCTTGCTCTTTTAGCAGCCTAAATAGTGTTGAGATACTATAATTCACAATATTTTAAATGCAATATGCTTCATTTACCCCTGTCTTCACATTGGGTGAGTTAAAAGAACTTTTAGAAGTACAAATCATCAAGAAAACCTATTTTTCACCTTCAAGTTTACAAGGTGTATCAACAGTGGATAATCTTTTGGATAAATGAAAGAACTATAGTACTAGCCATAGTAAAAAATAAAACTCTAGAGAAGCTCTTACAGAAGGCTGAGGAATGGTGGTTTCTCAATTTCTGTGCAAAAAAAAACGAAGTAAAAGTTGTTTAAAATAAGTTTAATCAACTTCAAGATCTTAATGATATTCTGTTAGTGGGTATTCACACATTAAACAAAATGAAATTATGGAAAGGAGAAGATAAAGGATTAGGAAAAGTGACAGAAAGTGAAAGAAAGGTCTCTTTTGTCTCTCTTTAGCCATATTTTAAACTTCATACTGAATTGAAAAAATAACACTGAAAACTGGCACACAAAGCTCCATGTTTGTCATACGAAATACAATCACATCTAGGGTTTTTATTTTTTTTCTTTGCATTTACTCTTATAGATGTATGAAATTTAAATCAGATTCTCTCTTCAAGTCCCTGGTGATGTTGCAATTTCTTTAATAGTTTTGCAGTAGACCAGTGATGAGGATTTGGCGTATTGTTCAGTTGGTACATATGCAGACATAGAATTCAGCTTCTCACAGCCAAATAGTCTCTGTAGAAGTAGCAGGAATAGAAAGCAGTATTGTTTTTACTTTGTGTTACTAGTGTGCCTGTGAGGCTTAATCAGACCAGGATCCCACTGGCTAGACACTGTACAAACACAGAACAAAAACACAGACTTCCTACAGAGTGGTTATAATAAAAGTTAAGACAAAAGACAAAAAAAATATGGACAGAAAGGTAAAATGTGAGTGTCAATATTTGTCTAGTTGATTAGCAATGGTTTCAGCACACCACCAGTTTAAATGGTGTCTTTTTTTTTTATTCTGTATGCATTATGAGAAGGGGAAATTAGAGGGTGAGATTTGGAGGCTGGATAATGAGGGAGCTGTAAGGATCTATATTCCTGACCAGCTCTGTGTGTCATCTAGACTCTGTTCCTGTTTGACCTTGCTTAGTCATCCCTCCTTATGCAGGAGGATGTTCAAGCTTTAAGCAGGTGTAGGTGGCTATCTGTTTAATAGAATCACTCACTTGAGTTCTCTGGAGTCCTGCTTATGCCTCTGTATTGGCCTCTTCTCCAAAACATGAGAGAATGGACAAAGTTTTTTTGAAGACTTCATATACAAACAATGAAAGCTAGTGTCAAGGTTGACAAGTGATTAGATTAAGAGGTCCTAAATGACCTCTGAAGTAATGACAAGGGTATGTACATCTGATGAAACAGTGAAAGGGTACCAGTGAAGAAACTAAAGAAGGAGATGGCATAGTCAAAATAATCAAAATAATGTTTAAAAATTTACCTTTGCAGTAGTATTTTGAATGAGTAAGGGCAGTGAAATTGCTTTGTCAAAGCCTGAGAAGACAATGTTGCAGTCAACAGGTTATACTGACAGCTTACATGAGATTGTTTTGTCAATGGGTAAAGATATCTGTATGCTACAGGTAGTAAAAAGAAATTTAGTGAAGTATCAGTGAAATTTAGAGCAGAGGACTCTAAAATCAGAGTTTAAAATAATGACCCTGGTTTTGCGTACCTTGAATTACATGTTATGAAAGTGAAAAATAAGGAAGGATGTTTTATGTGTATGGATGTATTAAGTTTAAAATAGGCTAGACCTCCAAAATATTATGTGAATAGGCATAATTACTACTTTTGCTTGGAAAATTAGAATCTAGTCTGGACTAGAAAGGCAGCTTTGTAGGTTTTCCACAGATAAATGTTAGCTAAAATAGTATTTGTGGACTAATTCACCAACAGACATTGTGCAGGGAAAAGAGAAGGAAATTGAGGCCCAAACACTTGGACCACTACAGGAAACTGAGGAAAGTGGAGGTTCTTCCAAATGATCTGCTCAAAAAACTGATTAGGAAAGCAAAGTAAATAAACAAAGATGGTGACAGGAGTCAAATGAGGATGACAGGATATAAGGGGAAAAGCACTTTTGGCTTCGTTGAAGATGGCCCACAAGACAGATGAGCATAAAATAGCAATTTTGCAGCTGGTTAAGAACATGTTCTCAAGGACTGTGAATAAAATTACATACTGGTTTCCTAAGAATGAAAGGCAGGCACATGCCAGTTTGGTAGAGTATAACAATTGCAGGAAGGAAATTGAGCTTAACTATTAAGAGAGAGGCAACAGTTCGAAAAGTACATCAGTTAATAATGTATTTTGTTTTGTTTTTTAAAGACATGAATTATACCATATTTATATAGTAATGAAAATGAGGAGACTGAGACCTAAAGTGAAGATCAGGAGAGATCAGGGGTAACTTCAGAAACATTCGATCAGGTTGCTAGGGTGATAACAAGGTCCCTAACATGTAAAATGTTAATAAAGTCAGCAGACAGGAACATGGTGCTCACAGGAAATGGTTATTTAAGATAAAAAATATTCTCATTATAATAAAACTACTTTGGGTATTGTTAGAAAAGATTAGTAATGAAATACAAGAAATAGGGCTTGCTTGCAATATTTTTAAGTTCTGGATGATATGACAGGACTGTACACATTTAATAATCTTATTGCACACTTTTTAAGGTTTTAAATTATTTCAAAATTACACTGAATTTTTGAGTTTGCAAATTTTATTATTACTTTTGAGGAACTAGTGGGCAAGAGAACTTCCCATGTTTCTCACATAAAGACTGTCCATAGGATCCTAGCATTGTCTTATCTCAGCTTCTTTCAGGGAGCACGTACAAAAAAAAATTAAGGCACCTGTTCTAGGTACAGATTGCAGGAGACTATTTTGAAACTCTGAATATATATTATTGCCATCTAGAAAATAAGTAGTAGCATGCTCATTCTACTTTGCTCCAGAAAATCTAAACCTTTGCATGAAGGAATTAAGAACCGCTATTATGTTGTTAATCTGTTGCTCAGAACCAAGACATTTAAGAAGACATTATTTTGCTTCCACTAATGTCAGAGGAAGAGCTCCTGCTGACCTCAGCTGAAGCAGGTTCAGGGCTTACCTACATTAAATGCATGTACTAGAAATGCTATTTTTCCAATAAATCTATTTAATAGTTTTCTAGTCTTACTCTACTAATAACATTGTACAATTGTAGATGTGACAAATTGCAGCTAGAAAGACTTCAATTTAGGAGTCATAATTGTATGCTCTCTGTTAATATTTTATGACTGGGGTGATTTAACATTTGTACATTGATAGATGACATTCTTGCCAGGACTACCCAGGAACTGAGGACAAAAGATAGAATAAGAAGTAGCAGTGTTGTTGTAATGGATTATTCCATGGAAATGGGCTTTTAGATTTGAAATCCAATATAATTAGCTTTCATCTCTTGCAGAAAATCCATGCCAGTTTTCCGCTTTATCTCTTGAACACTAGCTATGTATGCTATTTTTGAAAAATAAGCTTTAATATGTTCAATTTTGGAAAAATAACAGCTCAAATCTATTCTTTTGCTAATTTAAAACTGAACTTCCTGTTGACAGCTACCATGTGTGTTTAAGAAAACTAAACCTGTAACAGAGGAAAGTGATTTATATAAAAAGTGGGTATCAATTGGGGAAAAATACTGGTTTTGATAATTCTTTTTTTTTTACCTTTGGCAGCTAATAACTGAAGAAGCTATAAAGTGCATGGATGCACGTACACCTATTTATTTCTTGCATTTAACCTTCCTTTCATACTTTGCTTTGCAATCTATACTGTGTAGTCAATTAGGCCACAGTTCTGCAAACATGGGAGCAAATCCATTTAAACATTTGCAGACTTGCTTTCAGGTTAACATTCACTTTCCAGGAAGGGTAATGGAACTGGCACTGAGGGCAGGTGCTGTGCATACTTGTGTTTTTATATGGTACTCAACTTAATGAGGTATTCTAATCCTGATGAACCATCTGGATGCAATTAAAGTATGAAATAATTAATAATGGAATTCCATTAAGTTGCTTCCCTGTTCTCCTTGATTTACTGCTGAAGTTCCCAGCTCAGAAGACTGTTCCATTAGAGAAATCAAAGTCCTAAGAAATCTAACTATTTTCATTGTGTGCAACAAAAGATCTTTCGCTGTTGCACAGAAAATATGAATACTGATCAGATCTTCAATAACTGAAGCTTCAATAGGAGGGGTGGTGGTGACTGTAAATCAGTAACTAGATACATTTAACAAGGAGATCAATGGTCAAAATAGGTTTTGTATGTTAACAGAAAATGACTGTTACTGGATTAGAGTAAGTGCGTATTCTGGTGAACCTAAGCAGAGGCTCACATGTACAAATTTGGGGAGCAAAAGTGACTGACTTTTTCTCAGCTTCCACTAAAATCAGTGTGAGTGGTACTGGATCCACATTTATAAAAACTGGGGTATTTTTAAGTGTCTGAACAGAAAGACTGGTAACCCGAGTAAAAATTTTGGCTCATGGAACTTACCTTCTAACTGTGTAAGCCAGTTTTGAGGCTGATTTCACCAAATGACTCAAATTTACAACACTCTCATTTATGTAATCCTTATTTAGTCACTTGTGTGATTTTCTCACACTTGTGTTTAATTAAATCATTTTAGTTCTTCACTTCTTTTGTTATAACCCTCCTTTGAGTGTGGCATGGCATCCTGCCTCTCAGTAGAATTATATCAGAGTGCTTAAGATCAGTATAAATAGGACAAACCATATGTACATGCCAGATTCAGCGTAGGTAGTGTAAAAACTTTTTGTTACCGTCATAGAATGAGGTAATTTTCATGTCCATGAACATGAGAGCCATCTACAAGTCAAACTTCCTACCTGCAACAGAACGTCACTCTGTATCTTTGTGGTACAGAAAGAAACTTCAGTCTCTATTTTCTGGATTATCATGTTTTAGTAATGAAGATTAATCCTATATATATGTAATGGGATGCATTTGGAGAAGAGGTTGAGTCACTGCCTGTAGTCCGTGGCTTTATGGGCCTAGAATATTTTGACCTCTCAGTGTTGGGGGGAGGGGAAGGGTTAAGCTCTCAAACTGAATGCTTGCATGTTTTCCACCCGCTTGCTTTTCAAACCTATATAATTAGCTAAGTAACCATACTTCCAAATGACTCCTTGTGAACACGGTCTTCTGTTTCCAGAATCTCTGTACAGTTGCACAGTCCCACAAGCTTTCTTCCCCATGCTACATACTGAAGATTCTTAGTTGATTTCTGTACGACAGAAAATAATAAATCCTATGTGTAACTTAAATGCTGTCATTGTACTTCATTGAATTTATAGACTGCTGCCATCAATTTTTATTTTTGCTCTGTAAATTGCAAAAAAAGTGTTACCTTCCTCTTCTATCTGTTTAGTGGACCTCCACTCCTTTTCCTCTCTAAAAGGAAAAACCTACTTTTTCTTATGTCATCAGAGGACATGACAGGTGATGTGAATATGAACAGTCAGTTCTTATATAAAAATCTATAGAGAAGGAAGATACCTATGCAACTGCCCTACAAAATAAAAAAAAAAAAAAATATGGTGCCGATTTAGACCATACAGGATATGGCCCAGGAGAGTGCAGAGAAACACTAATTTGATAAAATATTTTGGGTAGTCATAAATTAGTTATTCATTCAAATGCTTAAACTATTATCTTCATCAGATGGGAGTTCTAATACCAAGATCCTTCTATTCCAGCCTAAATGGGGTTCTCTCCTCTGCTCCCAGGAGTTTTTTGATATGCTGCCAAACACTGCCCTGTTCTTTCTCTCTCTTGCAGCTTCACCTGTATGTGAAATGCACCATGTAGGTACGTGGAATACTTTTGAGATTTAAAGATAAGACTAGTGAAATGTCAGAAACTATCACAGCAGAGGTAACCATAAGGAGCAAAATAAATTTAGCTCGTAATACCAAGTAGCACAGGATCCCTCAAAGTCACTGTTTGGAAGGGAAACTACTGGGGAAAAGAATGCTCTGAAGAATACACAATCCAGAAAAGCCTATTTTCTTCGAGTCCAAGCTCTATTTAATTAGCCTTCTGACATTAGGCTCATAAAAACAGAAAGCCAAGTCACGTAGTGAGAGTCAGACTCAAATGGCACTGAAAAACAAACTACTACCAGAATTGTCCCTTGAGCTGTTCCTAGCTCAGGGGCTCAGCGTGTCCCATCACATAAGACTTGGACCAGTCGAGTGTTAGGCCAGGGTGGCTCTTAACACAGGAGGCAGCAGGATCTGTTCCCCTCAGAACTTTCTAACTCAGAAAGAGTCTTATTTTTATTTCAAATGGAAACTATTGTCAAATGTAATCACGGGCAGGAATATATTCAGTTAAGTTTCCAGTGTAACTTACTGCCAACTGAAATTAAGATACACTGAATTTACATGAGTTAAAATATAACAACTGGAGTCAAAATACTGACAAAAAGCAGCTTCTGTTAAGTTTTTGTTTTTTCTCATTGTCCCACACTCATCCTTCATTGTGCTTTGATGCCTCTCAAGTGGGTATTTTGAGTTGGGGGTGGGGGGTGTCCAACTTCATGTATGATAAATGGCTATAGGGGGGAAAGGCATCTGCTGGTATCCCAGGAGCCTAAATCCAGTGTAAAATGTAATTTTTGTAAATTTTTTTAATGCAATAATTTATTCTTTTTTTGTGTACATTTATAACAGTATTACACTGAATGAAACAAAAAATTACTCACCTCTTAAAGATACTGTGAATTGTCTTTTTATTCCATTCTATTTCCTCCTATTATTTTTTTCTCCATCTGACTTATAATTCAATTAATGCATCACTGTGAGGGTGGTGAGGCACTGGCACAGGTTGCCCAGAGAAGCTGTGGATGCCCCATCCCTGGAGGCATTCAAGACCAGGCTGTTTTGGGGCCCTGGACAGTGGCTCTAGTGCTTGGCAACCCTGCTCACAGCAGAGGGGTTGAAACTAGATGATCTCTAAGGTCCTTTTCAACCCAGGCCCTTCTATGATTCTATGATATTAGACATATTCCAAAATATTAATTCAGATACACTACACTGTTATAAATCAAGCCTAACCACAACAACAAAACAGTTCCTACTCTTTACCGCTGGCATTTCTCTAGTACTGAAATACAAATCCATCCACAGTGTTCTCATGAATTCAAACTTCACGTTGGTAGATGTCATCAGGATCATAAATCTTCATCATAAAAGTGCCTTATTATTTTAGAACTGTATTTTAAAATAATTCCTAATGTTCTTAAATCTCTGATTTCTGTATGTAGTCAGAGCATGTGGCTCTACTGTTACAGGAAACAACTTCGCAGTTTGTTGGTCCTGCCACAGCTCTCCAGAACACTGCAGCCGGGATACCTCATACATCTGTTCTTTACCTTTAATTTACTGACTTTCACATTTATACTCCACAGAAATTTTAAAACAATTCAGTATTAGAAATATTTGACGTACTATCAAAAGTCACATGACATTTCCATACCTTTGCAGTGAGGGGTACCTGTACGTCGGATGCATTTGACCAACAGCAGTACAAAATCTGATGTGAATCCACTTCTTATTTGTCTTAAATGAAAGAAGAGTCACCTTTCAATCACTAAGATGTCAAATCATTTCTAAGCAAGCAAATTTGCTATTTAAATGTATCATTTTTAATATATAAATGAGGCCACTTCTATTTTAAAAAGCTCTAAGGAGTTAAAAAAAGGAAAAGCTTTTACTGCAATCTCAGATTTTCAGTAAAAATGCTGGTTTCAAATGACAGGCATGAGTCTAGATTCAGCTACCGGGTGAAGAGCAGAGCTGGAAATCAATGTTCTTTTTCAGTACTTTTAATGACTCTAGATTCCAGCTCTTCTTTACCACATAAAAGAAGTACTGTTTCCTCTTATATGATGAATAAAGAAGCTCCAACATTGTCAGTATTTCTCTTTCACCCAATGTGGTGCTGTTTCTTGCTTTTACATTTTTGTACTGTGTAACTTCTATATTTAGAATGTAATAGAAAATAATTGGGAATATTCTTCCCCGAAACAGCTGCAGAATTAGCTGTCCATTGAAAACACTCCCTCAAGATTTTTTCCTCTGCAAAATTAGACTTATTACCATCATTGCTTATTACACCCACATGTTCTGCCTGGTATCCTTCCACATTTTTGTCCTCTCTATCCTTTTTACTATCTAAAAATGTCACACAATCTATACTCGTACAGCAGGAGTGTCTCAGGCCTGCACCAGCTTTCTGGAGGGCTCTTATGGGGACACTCACAGGATAGCAAGGCTTGTCCCACTTGGCTGTGAGAGCTTTTGTTTGCCACCTCTTAACGCCTCACACCGGTGAGGCAAGGTTGGCTTCAG
>NW_010100381.1:0-4480 GCF_000699245.1 Pterocles gutturalis
CCCGAAGTCACCATGCTGCTGGTCCCTGGGGCAGGGGTGAGCATCCCAGGTGAGCGCTGGCCTGGGGGCATTTTGGCTGGCTCAAGCCGGAGCGATCCCCGTCTCGGGGCTGTAGCACAAACAGGAAGCCTCTTTCCCCTCTCCTCCCTCACTCCCTTCCTCCATGAAAGCAAACCCACTTTGTTTCCTCCTCCCTGCCTGTTTTATGGCTTTAGAGCCTGTGATCTGAGGGATTCGGGAAGCCGAAGCGGCGGATAAAACCTGATGGGTGTGACGTGGTGATGTGCCATGTGTGGCTCCCTTGGGGATCGGTGCCGTGCGGTGCCACGCTGCCCGCCTGCCTGGCAGGTTTGGGGGGGGGGTTTTTGGCATCTCCCCCCCTCGCTGCTGTTGCCAGCCAGGGTCCCTTCCAGCGGGGCAGCCTGGTTTCGAAGCCGAATCACTCCCAACCCGTGTAAAATCAGCTTGAGCGTTGTTTTCTGCCTTTGCTGATGGGATGAGGGACGATCTGCTCTGCCGCCGTGTCGGGGTGGGCTGAGATACACTCGGCAAGGTGCTGGCCACACTCCCCCCATAAGCTGGTCTGGGGGCCCAGGGGCTCGGACGCCCTTTTGCATCATGATGAGCAGGCAGGGGTGGGGGTAAGAGACAGGGACGGTTAGAGATGGGAGGGGGGTTGTCCCCTTGGTTTCATTATTTATCACCACCCTGAGAAGGGTGTGGGGGTGCAGGGGGCTCCCATCTTGCAAAGCTACTGTCTTGAGTGCTGCTTGAGGTCAGCCCATCTCCCTGCCCTGGAACGATGAGTTTCCTGCATTTCTCTATTTAAAATGGAGGAAAATGTGACAACAAACCCGCAGAACCCGGTGAGGGCACAGTGCGTGCTGGAGATGCTCCCAGCACACTGGGAAAGCCCGGACAGGGTCTGCAGGAGCTCTGTGGGCGCGTGCAGCTGCGATCGGAGGGGTCAGCAGCCCCGTCTGTGCCCACAGACCCGCCAGGCCCCAGGCGATGCTCTCACCTGGGAGGTTGAAAAGCTTCTCCTGGGTCCTTGGTGCTTCTGTTTCCCAGGTGCTGCCAACACAAGGAAGGATGAACGCAATCATCAGGGACACAGGGCAGTGAAAGGCTGAACACGTGCTCTCCCGGGGAGCTCCCCAGGGCCATGGCTCGTGCTCTGCGGCAACAGCCCTGAGCCAGCCCACCTCCAGGCTCGCAGATGCCAAGCTCCTTCCTGGATTCCCTGCTGTACCAGGGAAAAACCTTCACTTCTCCCACTTCCAAAGCAAAGTCCCAGGCCCGAGGGCTGCTGGAGGGCAGGATGCTTTTTCCCGTCACTGGGACACACACCACAGTGAACACCCTGGGGCAGATGGGCTCACGCTGGGGATAAACCGAGTGGCGTGGGAAAGTGCCCCTGCCTTCCGCAAGGTCTCTGCCACGCTGTGGGCAAACTGTCTTCTGGGAGCAGCTGCATCCAGGAGCAATGTTCAGCCCCACTCGCCCCAAAGGATCAGCTCGTGTGGCCAGCGCGGGTTCTCCCAGTGCTGGGAGCGGGAGGGACTTGTGGGCGGGCCACCGCCAGCTGCGGGCACTGCTGGCCCCGGGCAGAGAGCTGCCAGAGGCTCCAGTGTAGGGCTTTCGGAAGCGCTGCCTCAAGCCGCTGCCAAAGCCAGTGTGTCTGAGCTGCCCGCTTTGCCGGCGTGGCCACGGTTATGCCGCAGGACTCTCGGGAGAGGGCATCCTTCCACCCTCACACTAGAGGAACTTTGCTAATGGACAGTGGGGTACACCTGGGAAGAGTAAATATGACCCTTGCAAAGGGGAGCCCTGCCTCCCCCACCTCCTGGAGCTCTTTGCAAGTGGATCAAGAAGTTATTGGGGTAACCAAGATGGGGCTGTCTCACAGGACTTCAGGGGCTGGGTGAAAAGCACAGAAATACAGGTGCAGTTGTAGGTGGGTTGATGGAAAGTGAAGCACATGGGGAAGACGAACACTGACTTCCCGGGTGAGACAACAGGCTCTGAGACAGCCCCGAGGCAAGGTCAGAGCTCAGCGGCAGTCCAACTCAGGAAAAAAAGGAGAAAGAAAATCACATGCTAGGAATTACTAGGAAAAGAAAGGAGATTAAAAGAGAGACCGCTGTTTGGCCATTGCCTAGGTCTTTTTATCGCCCACACCTTGAATATAAAAAAGAGATAGAGCCAAAGTGGAAGCATCCTGAGAAGGACAACTGGGGGGGTTTGGCAGCACAGATCCGCCTCCACCTGAGGCCCGGGGGCAGGCTGAACTGGGAGACATGGGAGCAGGGTGGCAGTGCAGAGATGGGGCTGCTTCCCACCCTCCACGGGCTGCACACGGGCATCGCCGGGCACGCAGCAGCCACGGCTGGCTGGGGGGGTCTGTGGCCAGGAGCAGCTCTCCCATGGG
This sequence comes from Pterocles gutturalis, assembly GCF_000699245.1. NCBI lineage: Eukaryota > Metazoa > Chordata > Aves > Pterocliformes > Pteroclidae > Pterocles > Pterocles gutturalis. Next base: position 2,432 of record NW_010100381.1, read on the forward strand.
CTCTGTTCTCGCCCTCCTTCAGCACCTCCCTCTAGCCCTGGGAGCCAGGCCAGTTCGTCCAGCGATGCTCTCAGCCCTTCCTACACTTCATATTTTTTTCTCAGTCCTGGTACTGACTGAGCCCCTTGCCCTGGCTTTGCTCATCTGTTGGCTTACCAGCTTTTCCAGCGGTGCAGGGGCCAGAGGGCAGCCTTCCCCATCCCATCAGCTCATCTTGGCCACCAGCTGATGCTCTTGGGAGGCCCCTGGTGCCACCAACACAAGCAGATGGGACAGTTCTCCTGTGCTGTCAACAGTGTGTTCCCCAAAACCGCTTCATCCAAAGAGGGAGAAAGAAACAGCGGTACACCCCCAAACTATATGGGCCCACATCAACCTCCTGAAGTTCAACCAGGGCAAGGGCAAGGTCCTGCACCTGGGCTGGGGCAGCCCCCAGGACAGCACAGACTGGGGATGGATGGGTTGAGGGCAGCCCTGCGGAGAAGGGCTTAGGGGTACAGGGGGGTGACAATTGGGATGTGACCCGTCAATGTGCGCTCGCAGCCTGGAAACCACCTGTACGCATGGCCAGCAGGTGACCTGACCTTACTCGGTCATTTCAAAGGTATTAAACAGCACTGAAATAGAACCAGACATTTAATTTCAGAAGCATTTGCTTGGGGCAGGGAGGCACCAAGTTAAGAAAATAACCATCCTTTGGGGTTGATCTAAAAGCTGCTCGCACTGAGGAAGTGTTTCCTGATGTTCAGAGGGACCCTCCTGTGTGTCAGTCTGTGCCCATGGTCTCTGGTCCTGTCCCTGGGCACCGCTGAGAGAGCCCGGCTCCGTCCTCTCCAGGCATTTACACCCGCTGATGAGACCCCCCCGAGCCTGCTCTGCGCCAGGCTGGACCCCGAGCAGCTCCCACCGCTCAGCCTCACCTCACAGCAGAGGTGCTCCAGCCCCTTCACCATCTCCACGCCCCTTCGCTGGGCTCTCCCCAGCATGTCCCTGTCTCTCTTGTACTGGGGAGCCCAGCACTGGACCCAGCACCCCAGGGGTGGCTTCACTGGTGCTGAGCAAAGGGCAGGATCCTCTCCCGCTGCCTGCTGTGACACTTTGCTGCGAGAGCACGCTGCTGGCTCCGGGTCAGCCTGGTGTGCACCAGCCCCCCCGTGCCCTTCCCGCCGAGCTGCCTTCCAGCCGGGCAGCCCCCGGCACGTCCTGGTCCTTGGGGCTGTTCCTCTGCAGGGGGAGGACTTTGCACCTCTCCTTGTTGAACTTCATGAGGTTCCTGGTGACCCCTTTCCCAGCTCTTGCTCCTGCTCTTACGCGCAGCCGGGCTGGGGGCTCCGGAGCAGCCCTGGGCGCTCTGGGTGGCAGCTCTTGCTGTCTCAGCTTACCCCAGGGGGGTTATTCCCTCCTTCAGCCTGAACACGAGCTGTCTGTGCAGCCCAGGAGGCTTCCTCCAACCCCTAAGCCAGGAGTGTCGTTCCCCAGTGCTGCAGCCTCCGTCCCCATGGCCCCAGCACACCACAGCTCCTCTTTCCATCTACAGTGACGCCGGTGATGGGAATGTCAGAGAGGCGAAGGAAATGGCAACCCTGGCTGAAAGAGGGTCAGCCCTGCTGAAAAGGCGATGGGAACGGCAGAGGTGCCCATGGGAAGGGGCAGGAGGGGATGGAGGGGCTCCGGCGCGGTGCTGGCAGCGGGGTGGCAGCTCATGGCACAGCTGAGCGCAGCACCAGCAGCCAGACCCTGGGTGTTTTCACAGCGCTGCTTGTTCCTAACACAACTGTTGGTCTCCTCCCTGAGCAGGAGATGGCTTTTAAACCCTTAAACCAGCCTGTAAAGCTCTGCGGGAGGTGGGGGAAGGCACACGCCAGCCCTGCGCAGGGGACGCACAAGCGCAGCCATCGTTTCCCTCCCCATGGACACCGCCGTCGCCACCCAGCCTCGGCGTTTGCAGAGCAAAGACAGGCTGATAACCAGTCAAAAAGCCCAGTTAACACCACTCCCAGGACCAGTCCTGCTGGGGGAACCCCGGCCTGCGGGGAGCCCAGTGGCCAC
>NW_010100381.1:4573-6667 GCF_000699245.1 Pterocles gutturalis
AATCCAGATTAACCATCAGAAGGTGGGCAAAGGGTGGAGCAAATCCTGGCTGGGACAGGTCAACGCCCCCCGAGGTGTCCTGGGGTTTGCAGCATCCCCCTCCAGTCTCTCGCTGGCTGATTGTTTTTCAAATTGCTGAAGTTTAATTGTATTATCATGTCAATGGGCCTGGGGACTCAGCCTGCACAAGCCCAGCCAGGGGGATGTCCCCTGGCCCCTGCCCTGGCCCCTCGCCCCACCAGGCTCCCAACACCCATCAGCCCGGAGTTCCCCGCTCCTGCTGCAGGCTGGGTTTGCCGTGGGATCCAGGCTCCCCAGACCCTGCACTCAGGCACCCAGTGGGGTTTTTTCCAAAGCTGCTTCCGTGCTGCCTGTATCCGCAGCCCAGGATTGCGGGAGGGCTCCCGGCTCAGCCCTGGGCAGGTGTTTGAGCCCAGGGACCGTTTCATGGTTGTCTCAATGAGGCAGAAGAACAATCCGGTGTTTTCCAAAGGCAGCAAAAGCGGAGTGTTCCCAAGGCCAGCCCCAGCTGGGCAGCGTGCAGCGCGGGCACGAGCAGCCCAGTGTGAGGGGGCTGGCTGGGGCAGGGCACACACCGCGCACTGGTGCAAACTTGCAGCAGCCGGGATTTGCACCCAGGGCTGACCCACACCGTGCCTGTGGTCCCCCAGCCCACACTGCGCTTGCATTAAGGGAGCAACAGCAATTTGGGGGCACGGTTTCACTCAGAACATCGAAGAGTTAGCAGCAACTAAACAAACGCTTTAAGGAATTATTTTTTTGCTATTTAATCCTTTATCGCACCACACAATCTGCTCCACACGGACCAAAAACCTACCATAAAATAAGGTTTCTTGCAGCCTTTCTCAATACCCAAACGGATTCCCATTTTCTTCCCTGCAAGCAGAATAGAGGGGAAGGAAGGTTGCTTCAAGACAGCCTGCGAAGGTGGTGGAGCCTGGGGCAGAAGAGCGGCCCCAAGGCTGGTTCCTGCACCAGGGCACCACCAAACACCAGCTGCAACCCACCTCTGTGTGGAGAAAGATGGAGCAGGACCTGCTGGTCCTTGGGCTGCTGTGCCCCACCAGCACGCACATCCCTGGGGGGACGCACACATGCTGGGCTTGGTGCGGCAGGGAGGAGTGTGGACATCCCTGGGAGGGGGTCTCTCTGCTGGCACCCCTCTGGAGCTGGCTGCTGGCCGGGGTCATCTGCTCTTTTCCATGGCAGCACCTTCTCCATCGCAGGAGCCGGCAGGGATCAGCCCATGTTTGTCCCCATGTCAGCCACACAGCCCCGCGGGATGCGGCGCCACTGCTCAGAGCAGCTTCGCTCTCTGTGCTTCCCACCAATGGAGGCGGTGGGACACGATGGACGTGTCCCCTTCCAGGCTCAGCACTGCTCACCTGTCTGTCCCCAGCACCTGCCAGAGGGCAGAGGTGTGACCCAGCCCCGCATCCCAGAAGGGTGTGGAGCACCTGGTGGGGAAATCCTGCAGGAGCCGCATCCTGGACCAGCAGCATGCTTGGGTGTAAACGGAACGATTCGGTCTGCAAAACTCCGGAGGTCCCCTTGGGCTCTGCTGTGGCAGTGGAGGTGCAGGGACAGCAGTGCCAGCCCGGGAAGGCCTCCAGGGACCTCGCCTGGCACGGTGGCAATGGACGTGGCAAAGGTCCCACCTGGTGCCTCTGCCATCACCACACCTTCCACTTGGTGCTGAGCTGCTGATCTCCCATTTAATAAGTAAAACCAAACGAAGCACAGGTGGTGCCTCAGGGTGGGCTGAGGTCCCCAGGGCTGTCACACACCCACCTCAGCAGCTCCTGTCCCCAGGACCCTGCAACCAGACCCTGCCTGTTCCTTGCCCACAGACACCAATAACGCCTCGGTGGTGCCCAGTTACAGGATTCAGCCTCAGAATGGCCGGGGTGGGGGGGAAGAACCTTGTGTGGTGCCTTTGGGGTGCCCCTGGGCTGGTGTCCGTGGGTGGGTGTCCCTGGGTGGGTGCCCGTGGGTGGGTGCCTGTGGATGTGTGTCCCTGGGCGGGTGTCCCTGCATCGGTGCCCATGGGTGGGTGTCCCTGGGCGGGTGTCT
>NW_010100382.1:0-200 GCF_000699245.1 Pterocles gutturalis
AGGCAGCGGAGGCCGTCACCGCGGCGTCTGTCCCCCCAGAGCCAGATCTCAGTGCTGCAGAACCGCATCGAGCAGCTGGAGCAGCTGCTGGAGGAGAACCACGAGATCATCAGCCACATCAAGGACTCGGTGCTTGAGCTGACGGCACACGCGGAGGGGCAGCCGGCGCTACCCCCCAACACTCCTCCAGCCTCCTGGGG
>NW_010100382.1:275-2244 GCF_000699245.1 Pterocles gutturalis
AGACCTGCAGGTGAGGGGCTGGAGTCTCGGCCCAGCAGCTCAGGGCCCACCTCTGCGGGCGCGGGTGGGTCCGTGGGTCCTGGCCCTGCTCTGGTGGGGGTCTGTCAGTCTGGTGTCTGCCCTGAGCCCCGTCTCCCCCCGGCAGATGCTGGCCGTGTATTCCCTGCTGCCCTTTGACAACCAGGACGGCGGCGTGTGGAAGCAGGGCTTCGATATCACCTATGAGCCCAATGAGTGGGACGCGGAGCCCCTGCAGGTGTTCGTGGTGCCGCACTCCCACAACGACCCCGGTGAGCGGTGGGCGAGGGTGGGCTGGGGAGGGGAAGGGCCAGCGCAGCCCCACACTGCGGGTGGGGAAGGGCTGGACCCCGCGCGGTGACCCCCTGTGTGTGCTGGCAGGCTGGATCAAGACCTTTAACAAGTACTACTACGACCAGACGCAGCACATCCTGAACAGCATGGTGCTGAAGATGCAGGAGGACCCGCGCCGCCGCTTCATCTGGTCCGAGATCTCCTTCTTTTCCAAGTGGTGGGACAACATCAGCGCCCAGAAGCGGGCTGCGGTGCGGAGGTGCGTCTGTCCCCACTGCCTGTCGCGGTCCCTGCCTGGGGGCACTGCAGGGGGCACTGGCTGCCAGCTGGGGGTGCAGGGAGGGCTTGGGGGAGGCAGATCGTGCCCTGCGCTGCTCCCTGTGCTCGCGGGGCTGGGAAACTCCCTCTCGTCACTGTCACCCTGAGCACCTGAGCGCTGCCACGAACCCTGAGCAGTGCCAGCGCCTCATGAGGCCTCAGGGCGGGGGGAGAGACCTGGAGGGCAGGACAGTGCGGTGGGAGAGGGCCCCCGTCAGCCCCCCGCCCCCAGGAGGGCTCAGGGTGGAGAACAGAGGGGACACGGGCGCGGGGCACAGCGGGGTCCGTTGGGCTGTGTGGGGACGGTGCAGTGCTGCAGAGGGTGGGGACGGTGCAGTGCTGCGGAGGGACGTCTGTTGGTGTGGGGACAGTGTGGGCAGCGGGGTACCAGTGGGGTTGTGGAGGCTGCGGTGGCACCTGGGTGACTCTGAGACGGGGGAAGGCTATGCCACGGGCGTGCGGAGCTGATGGTGTCTCATGTCCCCTCCCGGCAGGCTGGTGGGCAACGGGCAGCTGGAGATGGTGACGGGCGGCTGGGTGATGCCCGACGAGGCCAACTCACACTACTTCGCCATGATCGACCAGCTGATCGAGGGGCACCAGTGGCTGGAGAAGAACATCGGTGAGAGCGGGGCGGGATGCGGAGAAGAACATCAGTGAGAGCAGGGCGGGATGCGGGGTGCTGCTGGGGGCCTGCTCGATGGGCCGGTGGGCACCCCCGCCCCGAGGAGCTGCTCAGGTCTCTGTGTCCCCAGGCGTGACACCGCGGTCGGGCTGGGCCATCGACCCCTTTGGGCACAGCTCCACCATGCCCTACCTGCTGAAGCGCTCCAACCTGACGGCCATGCTCATCCAGCGCGTGCACTATGCCGTCAAGAAGCACTTTGCTGCCACCCGGAACCTGGAGTTCATGTGGAGACAGACGTGGGGTGAGGGGCTGCTGGGGAGGCAGCTGTGGCGGTGCTCTGCGCGGGTGGGTGGCCGCAGGGAACAGCGACCAGCTGCTTCCGGAACACCGGGTGGCGATGGCTCTGCACTGCGGTGGTTTTTCCCAGCGGGACAGCCCCATGGTGACTCCCCCCTGCCCGGTGCTGTGGCTGTGCTCTCTGGGCTCCAGCCCATGCGCGAGGTCTGCTCTGCCCCGCAGCCGTCCCCTGCCTGCGGGACCCCTCTGCGGGGACAGGCGAGGGGCGGCCATTGCCGGTGCTCATCTGTCCTTGGTTCCGCAGACGTGGATGCCAGCACCGACATCTTCTGCCACATGATGCCCTTCTACAGCTACGACGTGCCCCACACCTGCGGGCCAGACCCCAAGATCTGCTGCCAGTTCGACTTCAAG
>NW_010100382.1:2269-2548 GCF_000699245.1 Pterocles gutturalis
GCGACTCCAAGCGCCTGCCGGGCGGTTGCATCAACTGCCCGTGGAAGGTGCCCCCACGCGCCATCACCGATGCCAACGTGGCGGAGCGGTGAGTGCTGCGGGGATGGGGCCAGGCTCCCAGCCCCACGGCCCTGCCTGGGGACCAGCCTCACGCCCCGGCCCCCACGGCAGAGCCCAGCTGCTGCTGGACCAGTACCGCAAGAAGTCGAAGCTGTACCGCAGCAAGGTGCTGCTGGTGCCCCTGGGAGATGATTTCCGCTACGACAAGCCGCAGGAGTG